>NC_056690.1:74075552-74278052 GCF_018350215.1 Panthera leo | reverse complement strand
ATTAATAATTTCATTCAAGAAACCAATTTTATGAATGGGCCACTGCTGAAATAATATCGTTTACTTTTATTTCTTGGTCACTTAAAAGTGTGAGCAAATTGTCAAAAGTTTATAAAACTATCCACTTTTTATCTTTTTGTTTGTTTGTTTAAAGAGAACATAGTGTGTAATTAGAAGAACAGTTAAGTGTGGTAAGGGAAATATAACTTTAAAACAAATGGCTTATGTTGTGAACAGATCCAGTAAAGTGGTTAAATTTGTAAACATAAATATTAGGATTATGTAACTTCCTTTTTTTAAACAAGTGCCTAATTTGCAATTGGTAGTTACTCATGTATAGTTCTTAAGACTTTTGCCTATTATCTTTTTGACATTCCCACACATAACATATTTAGTCAGTATCTTTAATCTTAAAGCACTTCTAATGAAAATTTTGTGAATGATGCTATCATAGCAGGAAAAAGTGTCTCAGAAGCAATAAAATAGCTGCAGGGACTATATGATCCTAATACAGTGGAAGAGAATTACAATGAATATAAGTTTCTGAGGTTTTTATCTTTAGGAATTACCAGTGATAATGATTTTTGTATGTGCATTGTTAATTTTCTGCCCTGATGGTCTGAACTGACAAAATTTTAGTTTTAAGTTTTGGACATTTTAACTCCCTTTGAGCCAAGAGGAATTTTTAAAAAAAATATGTATTCCATTCCCACAGCTTGCCAGTTGCCTCTACCATAAGAAAATGCTGAATATGACATCATATCACTAATATGCCCTCTCAGTTGCCAAATATTTTGGTTGTTAGATTTTTTTTTTTTTTTTGAGAGGATGGTACTCATAAAATCAAGATCGCTCTGTCACAGGAAATGTATTTATAGGAACTGTTTTAAGGCGTTTATTAAAAACAAATCTGGTGATGTGTATCTCTATTGATTCAAACACTAGAAAGAAGCAAATTGTATATACATTATAGTTAGAAGAAATAGCCATTTGGAACACTAGCAGAAAGCTTTTGAAACCAGGAATGGTTACCAGTTCTTCATTTTAGCTTTATGAAACAGACAGCAAAGTCCAGTTGTACGTGCTCTTTGGATGGGGCCAGTTGTATCCCATTTTTAAAAATGCCTTCATGCATACACTGGGGAAGCAGATTTTTGTTTATTCTACAGTGTGTATTGTACTGGCTGTAATTCTGCATTCAGCGGCTTTTGATTTGGTGCCAGACATCTTGTGGAGATTGTGTATGCCATGAGTTAATTGTTCAAAATGCCTATCGAAGAGACTTTACATTTCTTGAGTTTCGCTTGTTGTTTTGGGTTTGAGTATCTGTGCATTTTTGTGTGTATGTGCGCATATGACCAATGTGTGTTTTAACTCAAATTGTTGGAGTTAAGTGTGATCAGCTATTTGTTACACAAGCTTTCCTCTGAAGACAACACAGCACAGAATTCCTTCTTCTTCTTCTTTTTTTTTTTTTCCCAGTGACAAGTCAATTACTTGTTTAAATTCAGTTTGAACTCTCTGAACTGAGAGAGGCCAGAGGAAGCAGGTTTTCCCCGTGAATAAACAAAAGAAGAAAAATGTAAAATCATTCCAAAACACTGTGATTTTAGGTTGTTGGGCGAGTGCAATTAAGCCTTACAACAATTATGATTTCTTCTTTTTGAACTGGCACCTATAGGATTTATGAAATCAGTTTTCCTCTAACACCCTAGCAGGAGAAATAGTAGAGGCAGTGGTATTTTAGGACAAAGAAAAATGTAAATTTTCTGTTACCTTAAGTTATGAAGTGTTTCTGTAGCCATATCCCACACAAATTGTTTTCTTCTTTCTGTGAACCACTGGAGCTGGTCTGAAATGTGGACTTTAGGAAGCCAAAACCTCCAAAATATCATAATATTACAACTCTCAGAGAATAAATCTTGAGTATAGACCAGAATGGATTTTTGAAAATCACCTCCTCCTCAGGTGAGAGTTTAATACCAAAACTTAGCCCAATCATTTTCGTGATTTCTTTTCTTTATGGGTCAGATGTTTAAATACACATGAATCCCATTTTCAGCTAAATAAAAACTGTGAAAGCATTACTTCTTAACTTCGGGAAGAGAGGCTCTTTGCAGAGAAAATAAGTCCAGTTTATTTTCAGTGTTATGAGCTTCTATCAAAATGTGCCGCTGTGTCTGTCCTCATTCAGGCTGTGAGCACTAGCAGGCATTACCTACCTGGTCCACAGTAAGTATAGTTCCTGCTAGAAATGTTGATTTTTATAACCGCTCCCATCTTCTTATTCATTGAATAAGAATTTTAATAAGTAATTATTTGGTCAAATTTCCACATACCTAAAAATAAAGCAATTCCACAAAGATGAAATTATGGCAAATGAAATTGAAAACAAAAGTGGCGAAATTTCCTCCTAATGGTAATTTAAGATCACATCATCATCTCTCGCCAGCATGTGCATGTGTTAAACCGTATAGAGAAACCTATAATTATTGTAATTGCTCTTTTTGCTTTATACTAACAAGCTTCAAACCATGTTTCAAACTAGTTGTTTTGAAATAGTTATTTGTGAAGTCATCAAATCTCAGAAAGTAAATGGTAATGAGCTCTCCATGTTTATATTCTGACTGTTGGTCACATTATGCAGCTTTTCAACTCCCTGAAGTTCAGAGGTTAAAATGGATGTTGATTATTTCTGATATCAAGGCCAAAAAGTAAAATAATTTCATGATTCCTGCTTAAGATGAAAAAAATAGGAACATTTTAATATCAGAATCATTTCAGTTGGGAATGCATTCTTAGAGAAAAGTTTACCTCTGAATAAGAGACCATCTCAGTCAGCCACCTAAATTTTTTTTTTAAGTAAAAATTAGGGTATGGAATGTTTAGCTTTTTTTCCCACGTACCACAGGAAGTGCTAACATAAAAAGTTTAATATTTAAAGAATACCAGTAGTAATGTTTTCCAGTACAATTTACATATGGCCCTTTCTTTGCAAACCTCACGGTTGATTCCAGTAGCCTCTAGCCTCGTGCAGGTAGCCACTGGGCTTTAAAGTGTTTAATAGTGTATCAACTATCGACTATGCAAATTGCATTTAGTATTTTAGAAAGGTATTTCATATACTTAGCTATTTTCAAAGTCATGATTATAAATGAAAGTAGCTGGTATAAAAGCATTACTCCTTAAAATTATTGTTTAGCTGCTATTACAGAGCAAAAATTTGCCTAGGTCACAAATTAATATAATCTTTCAATTCCCCACTGATTGAAGAAAACAAAACATATTAAAAAAAAACCCATTCAGGATAAACTTCTTTTTAGTAAGCTTACTTTTTGGTATTGTTGACATATAAAGCTTTTAATTTACCCATTTTAAAATAACAATGAAAAATTTTTTTTTTCTTCTGTGCTTGATTGCTTCGAACAAAATTATGTTGATTTTGTTCTTTACGACTAAGCTGGTAAAAATTCACCAGACGCTTAATCTTGATATTGTGGCTACATCTTGCTCTCCTGCCTCTGATTAAATTTCCAGAATCCCTGCGTGAGATTCACAGATGCCAGTTTGAACATTTCTCTGGGGCTAATTTCTTAGAAAGAAAATATGGATCGGTTACATATTTGGTTGATTTTATTTAATCCCTAATTTCTGGTAGGTCTGAACATTTTGGATTTAGTGTTGATAATTGATAAGCATCCTTCTAGTGCTAGGCGATGGCATTGTTTCAAGGAGAATTTGGAGGAAGGACATTGAAACACAGGGGGAAGAGGGTTAGGGAGAAAAGTGGCCAGGAAAAAAGATCTAATAGCTGGTGCAGTCTTGAAATACCTTTCCAACTGATCTACAGGAAATTGTGCTGAATAGTTGTTTGTTTCCTGTTCCACTATAAATGTGGTTTGCATTACACCCCCTATTTGTTGTTTTGTTTTGTTTTTTACTAAAATTATAGTACCACTGGAGAGGCGTGAGATTAGTGATTTCTTCCTTGTAACTTAATTTTTAAGTATGTTTTTTAGTCACATTTGGATTTTAGACATTGCCATATTTCATTATTATGAATGTTGTATGAGTGTGTTTCCAAGCCTCCCTGAGACTTCTATCACAGTGATGCTACTAAGGAAAAAAAACTGCTTTGGTGTCATTCCTCTGGAATCACCATGTAGGCCATGAACATGGTCAGCAACCTGCCATCATGAGGTTATTATTATTTTTTTTAATCTTAACTTTGCATCCAGTGAAAATATGTAGATTTTAGATATGATTGTGGCAATTTTAAAAGTTGCTAAAATTCAAGTTTACTTTTATCGTAAGAAGAAAATGCAGTGAGGACGTATTTGCTCCGCATAACAAACCTAAATGCAACTCGTATAATTGAGAATTTCAGGACAGACACACAAAAGATTACTAGGCTTTTTGTTCTGTTTTGGTTTTTTTTTTTTTTTCATTTTCCTCCAATATTATCAGGGTTACAGAAAAGTTCCTATTTCACAGTCAATAGAGTTTAAAGGTAGTTTTAGGTTTCAGTCTTCCAGAGTTTGTGTATATTTGATTGATGTTAAGTTAGCCCTTAATACTTCAGACATAACTCTAAGGTGACACAGGGTAAAGTTATGTGTGGTAACACTACTGACAGTAAGGCGAAAAAAAAAAATCTGGAGCTGTATGTTCATAAAATATTTAAATATTGATAATCTATTCAGGAAATCGTCATAGCCCCTCATAAAAGCAGCTATATATAAACTAGGAAACACAAATGAATAGTGACAAAACTGAAAACGATAATTCTGTAAAATAATTATATTTTGAAGTATGATGTGACCTGCTAAAAAAGTCAACGCGTGGAAATGTTTGGAAAACTTCCTAGTTAGAGGCTTTTTGACGTTTTAGAATCTGTAATAAACTGGCACATTGTGTCACCTTAGGTATCTCGATTTTATTGTATTTTATTAAGCAAACTAAAATTATTCTTCTAAAGAATATTTCTTAAGGTTGAGTTTACGGGTTTGGGACTTGAACATGGTTTGAGAGTTTGCCCCGCTTAAAACTTTGGGAGAGTTTCCTGTTTGCAGCGCTGAAAGAACCATGGCCTAGGTTCCAGACTGCAGCCTCTAGTTATTAAGAGATGCATTTCTGTCACAATGCCACGCTCTGATTAGAATTTAAACTTTCACGTTTCTGATGTTTTTGTCTTTAAATTCTATGTCGTGTCAAGTCGTTACCCAGTTTTCTTCAGATTCTTCTTTCTTATTTGTTAAACCCGCATGTGCTAATCAGGGCCTTTTGTTGAAAAGTGACTTAAAAGGGACACTATACCTATAACATTTTATTTGGGAGAGTGTACTGTTTTAAAGGCATCCCTCCCCATATTGGGATAAAGAGTGGGTTTAAAACGCCAAAGAAGTCAGGGGTGGGAGCAGTGTGGGTGATGGTCTAATTTCAGGCTCCACCGAAAAAATGCAGGCTTTGGCATCCTCCGGGGACCTAGGGCTGTGCTTTCCAGGAGACCAAATTATACTCCTCTGGAGAGAGGGCACGTTGAGGTAATTGGTGGGACAGACTGAGGAGAGTCAAATTCCAGCTGCTTCCATTGTAGCTGACCTGAAAATGAATAGGGGATGTTAAGAGTGGAGGCTAACATTTGACTTGGCTTTTTCACCTCCACAAACCTAAGGGCGAGAATTATAGAGCAGCGAATGACTGCGCCAATAATAATCCTGTTCAAGTGGGAATTGCTATGTTGGGGAAAACTCTCACGCCATTTTAAAAATAGTTGATGCGTTTACCAACCACAGTCTTATCACTGTAGCCCCAATAAAGTTTATCCACAGCATGGAAACACTCTCTGTTTTTACTGTTAGCCATCTAGTGAGTGTGTTTTGGATTCTCACCTCTTTGGTTACCATTTCAAAATGCTTGTAATGAAAGACATTCAGAAGGCACTGGAATCCCACCTCCACGAAGAGAAGCACAAAGTGGAAAGTGTCTCCACTCTGTTTCCCCCAGAATATATGCTTTTTTTTTTTTCCAGGAGAATAATGCTGTATTACTCAATAGCTTTTCTAACGAATAAAACAAATTAAATTGATGTTACATGCATATTTAAACCCCATCCAGTTAAGTACTGACGTGATTAAAATAATCAAATGCATTACTTAAAAAATTAAAAAGGATAAATTCTGCACCCCATTATTTTATTGACTTTTAAATATAAATTGCAGAAATGTTTACATTCCTAATGGCATTATTAAGCTAAACTGACAAATCAGAGGAAAAAAGTTGATTGCCCAGCACATTATTATTTCTGCACCTGTTATTACAATTCAGAAGTGGAGGCTCAGCACACAGGAGCAGCATGGATGCTGTTTTCTTAGGCTTCCTTTGTGTGATGTGGGGGTTGGGATAAATGTTTAACAGGTGTACTTTCACTTTGTAGTGCCTTTTTTGTGTGTTGATATGATTAAAAGCCTACAATGTTTTTCATGTAGCTTTGAAATTAATATGCAAATAATTGGGGATGGTAGGGCTCTCCTCTACCTGCTGCACCAAGCCTCCCTAAGCAGAATGGGGGGGGGGGGGGCGGATATCAGCTTTTTAGTAGAAGTTGTTTAGGTACAAATGATGCCAACTTTCATCTCCACCCTGTGAATCTGTAAGGGAAAAATAAGGGAAGAAGAGGGGCATCCAGTTAATTTAGGTAGAATTGCAGATCTGGAATGAAAATAGTTTAGATTTTTATTTTCTGGTTATACAGTGGCCAAGAGGTAGACTTTTGAGTACATTTTTTAAACAATAATGTAAATTGTGTAACATTGTCAGTGCTTTGGTTTGAAATTGTGCTTGTTCCTTTAGTTTATTTCCTTCTTTTCTAAATCATACAATATCATTTTTCAAACATTTGAACCATATTCCTCCCTGTCGCTGAGGTGGCAATGATTGTTTACTAATATAATTCTGGAATTTCTTAGGTGTTCATTGTCCACTAATTTCACATAGAAATCTAAAGTTTCTGCAGCCAGTGGGATAAATAATGCCCTAATTTTTTTGTAAATTTTTGTTGTTGCTTAGGTTTTTAAAGAATGTTGTTATATTCTTCAAAATGTAGCGACCTTTGATTTGGATTGAGAGGGAAAAAGTATCTTTGTTGAATCCCATACAACAGATAGTTTGAGTTTGCAAATAAGTGATTAAAATGCCATTATTTCCTGGAAGTTACTAGTTAGCACTATTCATATGAGTTTAGATTTTTTCCTGTGTAATAATTTCAACTCCTGGATTTTAATAAGACTTAATATGTAGCATGGATCCCGTTTAATCTCCCCCTGGCTTCACAGCAAAATGTTTACATAAATGAACCCTCAATTTTGATATCAACTATTTAACTCTGTCTTTCCAGAGTTAATGCTATTTCCATAATTAAACATTTCCACAGTTAGTGCTATAGGAGTATATCTTAACCATGATGTTCTTTTCTGTTCCTTTAAGCCATCTGTTGGCTAGGTCAGCAAAGAAATGGGAGTCTGATTTTATTTTAAAGAAAATAAGTTATTACTCTACCATTGTATTAGACATTCAGCTTCAGAGGGAGTAAAAAAATAAAATTCCTTCATATTTTCATTTTGTTACATTTGCAGCAGAAATGTGTATGCTCATGGTTATTTTCAACTCATGACAGCTGTGATATTTAAAATGATCACAGCTGTTGTGACTTAAAATTGATTTTTCTATTAACACCTGAGAAAAAGACCTGTGCTGTATTAAAAACTTAAATAAGGTAACTGTAAAATTAGATATGTTGATGTGAATCTGGTAATCCTACTTCCCAGAGGTTGCAAAGTGCAGCCGACCTCATGGATGCTTCCAGGCAGTGAGCTAAACCTTCTAGAAATAGATGCGTGGTTGTTAAATGCGTTTACCTTTTAAAGAATTCATGTAATAGCAGATCCTCTTGGCTCAACTTTTACAGTGTCAGTTTTGCTAATAAAACCTTTTAGAATTCAGTTTACTTAATTAACCCCAAGAAAGGCTTGTGTGACTTATATGAATCATTATGAGATCCTAACCTCTAAACTTTTTTACCTTTCAGACATGACATTGAGAAATGCAAACCACACTAAATTGTTCCTTATGGAGGAAGTTTTGGTTTTATGGCTCTTTTCCTCCATCATTTTCAGATGATGAAAAAAAGAAAAACAGATGAAAAAGGAGAAACAAATTATTCCTAAGTAGTTTTAGGCTAGCACTTGTTCTTGGAATCTTTAATACATTTTTAATGTTCACTTTGCAGATCCATTTAACCTGTTTTAAGAGTTAGATGGTGCTTCCTGCTTTCCGTCGATCTGTTCTGATGTTGACCTTCTCAGGGTAATCAGTGTTGGAATCTTTTTTTTTTTTTTAAGTGTTGGAATCTCGAATGTAGCAATAGATTACCTATCTAACAAAATAACCGCTCTAACAAAACTTAATCACATTTAGATATTGAGATCCTTTCATGTTTTCAAGTAGATGATGTAGTGTATAAAACATACAGCTGGCCTGATGTGAAATTATTTATAGATAATAGTGCCTTCACAGATGCATTGCCAATAGGGAGCTATGTACATTAAACTCTTTGGCTGGTCCTGGGCTTTTTACCTGTGTAACTCAATCAGAATTGAAAGCATGACAGATTTTATGATGATAAATGTGTGGCTGGATTGGAGAAAGTCTCGATGGCGGGGGGGTGGATAGATGGATGATTACATAACTAGATAGCAATTAGTTATGGCCAATTATTTATTACTCAAAACTTGTTTATTCATCAAAAATGTGCATACAATGTATTAGTTTGACTATTGTATATAGTTTAGAATGGGTTGGTATTTTCTATCACATAGTGAAATTACAGGAGAGATGGTTCCAAATGAACACATTGTACCTCTTTCAAAGTTGTAGGCTGGGACTGATGCACACCACAAGATCACAAGGTCAAGATGTCCCATACTAAGTGATCATGAGTATAAATGGGTATTTACTTGTTTGGCTGAAGGAAGATACTCCTAGAGTATTGCCATTGTTTTACATGAAGCATCAGGAAAATCAAAGTGGATATTTGTTGCTGACATACTCTGGCTATAAACATGTATCTTTAGAACAGTGGTGCCCCCCTCCCCCAGGGGACCTATGACAGTATCTGGGAAATTTTTGATTGTCCCAACTGCAGTAGTTGGGTGAGAGTTTGCCTCTGGTATCTAGAGGCCAGGGATGCTCCTCTTCAACCACAGTGTACACGTCAGCCCTTCATGAAGTGCTGAGGCTGAAAAGTCCTGCTTTATAAGTAAAATATCTGGACCTTAATAATTAATTCCTGGTGTAGTGAGCCACCTTACAATGATTGCAGCTTGCTTTTCTTTTCTTTCCATATCAATTCTCTCTCTCTCTCTCTCTTTCTCTCTCTCTCTCCCCCCCTTCCTCCTTCCCTCTCTGTTTCTCTCTGTCTCCCTCTCTGGCATAGCACACTATAGTATTGTCCAGGTATTTCTACCATTTACCAAGAAAATGTAGGATTTTATTTGAAGTGTTGTAAATGTAGTACATTATTTGTGAACCAACTGGAATGACTTCAAAGCAGCTGTTAGAATATGTTGAGTCAATAAATGTGCATTTCTCTATACCCTAAATACATATTTATATCTTACCTTTCAAAATGTCTTGAAAACTCTCTCAGTGTAACTGTGGGTTCATCGGAATCATCCTAAAAGAGAGTTTATTACCATTAATTTTTTTTCTGTAGGTCATAAAGAAGCAAAGAAGAAAATAAATTAGCATAAAGAAACTAATAATACGTTTAAGTATTTCTGGCATTTAAAGACCTTGTTTGCATCGCCATTAAATATATCCTCTGTACTAAGATCAAAAATTAAAACCAACATAAAAAAACTCTCTTTTCAGCTTTTCCAATAATGTAGCTTCTTTATGCACTCACAACCGGGGATCTCTCTTCCTGCCACTGCTGTGCTTCCCATCAGTGCTGGATAATTCCTGGCAGTGATTTGGAAGTGATTTTTGAAACCTCGATTGCCTTCCCTAGCACCCTGTGGAGGAAGGTGGCGGTATCTAGTGGCAGAGTCTTACACCTGCCAACTTGTGGAACCCAGAGGCACACCTCACTTCTTAGATGCCAAGGTTTGGAGACAGCTGCCAAGTCTGACAGTAGCTGGTAACTCTCTTCAGTCTCCTCCCCATGCTGTACAAGGTTCTATCAGAGTAGAGATGGCAGCTGGGCACGGGAGTGGCAGCTCCGATTTGCAGTCTGTCTTTGGAGTATGGACACTTTTGCTTCACCGTCGGTTGTTCTATTTCAATTCCATCCTCAGACTGTGTACTAAGGAGTCTTCCTGTTTCCCTGTCCACTGGGTGCTCCACAGTTCTAGTAAAATCACACTGGTGCCTTTGGGTTTTACTGTGCCCGCTGCACCCGAAACCGTCTTAGGAGATTGCCCTCAGTTGGCATTTCTTTCTGTTTGTTTTCCATGTTTTATTGTATAGGGCTGTCTGTACTCAAAGTGGACAGAAAACCTATAAATATGTTTTTTGTGTGCCAAGCAAGTTTGATGACCATTTGGGGTGATCATTTCATTGATTTGGGTATATCTGTTTCTGGGAGATGGTAATCTTTGTTCTAATTGCAAATTTACTTTAAGCCAAGGCTCTTTGTGGAAGCATTAATAACCTTGTTTTCAGTTTTGATCGATCACTGATTATCTGTGTTGGACTCTCAAGAATTTTCTTATATCCCATACACCCCAGTATCATCCTCTGAATAACTGTAGAACAGTAACTTTCTTCTACATGGTTTTTAGAATGTGCTTCAGGAAGCTTGCTTGGGTGGTACTTAAGTCAGACATTTACGGAGTGTAAAATCAATCTTATTGTGACTTCCTTTAATTTTTAGGAAAGTGGTTTACAGCTAAAATAAAGCTTATACTTAATATTTTATTGTAGTAATAATCAATATTTAATAAACCCTACTTGCAGGCCTCAGTTCTTTCAGAAGCCTTTCTAAAGCACCTTCTCATTTAATCCTTACTGCACCCTAGTACGGTGATAGATGACCTAAAAGTACTTGTCCCATTTCACAGTCTAGTAATGCACTGTCTAGTGAGGTCACCACTGGCCACATGTAGCTGTTAACATTAAATGTAAATTAATCAAAATACAATTTAAAATTTTAGTTCCTTGGTCCCACTAGCCACATTTCCCATGCTCGGTTGTCACATGTGGCTAGTGGCTACTGTATTGGACAGCACAGATATAGAACATGTGCATCCTTGTAGAAAGTTCTAATGGACAGGGCTGGTCTGGAAAATGGAAGCATTACAGGATCAAAGCACTTGCTTAACCTCTTACGTTGTGTAACAGAACTGGAGTCACTTCTGCTGTGTATTTCAGTATATTTTTGAATTTTTTGTGCCTCATAGTCAGCAAATGTCTGAAGCAAGAATTGATATTTTAAGGCTACCTAGCATTTTAGTGAATGCTTATCCCGTCTATGTTCATATCTCTTTTACTACATTTAAAGCTCGACGAAGACAAACTTTTCAAAGGAATCAGCCCTTAAATGACCTTGCTCGGAATCAAAGAGATCTCCCCAAAGAGCGGGCCGTGTCTTGAGGAATCTTTAGTTTATACACTTGTTAGCATATTGTGGATAACCAAGAAATGTTTATGCAGCCAGATGAATGACTCCCAACATCCGTCATCCGTGCGTCCATGTATACATACATACAGTTAGGCAAGACCCTTGAGTAGAATGCTCACTGCAAGTTGGCCTCCACAGAATTTAAAGAGTTCATACCTTTGTTATTTTATTAAAATAAAAATAACCTATATTTACTCACATAATCTAAAATATCTCTTGATAATAAACAAAAAAGTCGGTCTGTAGGTCTGGTCCTTAACGCTCATTTAGTCCCTACCCTGACTTTGTGTTTTGAAATTTTCGTGTCTTCTCATCATTATCAAGCTTTCAAGCAATTGGAAGGTAAACTTTTTTTCTTTTTCTTTTTTTTAAGTCAACTCTATTCCCAACATGGGGCTCAAACTCAGGACTCTGGGATCAAGAGTTGCAGGCTCTACAGAAGGAGCCAGCCAGGTGCCCCTGGAAGATAAGCTTTAACTCTTTATCTTCTCCTCAAAGAGTTGCACAACAATGTGCAGGGAGAAGTGCTCAGATGACATTTGTTGACTGAACTGATAAGTATCAAAACTATTTTTAATGTTAAGTTTCTCCAGGTTTCTCCTATCCAAAGCAGACCAGTAGGCTATTAATTGTAGAATGAATGAATGAATAAAAATATATATCTTTCCATTCCATCCTTGAGTTGGAGAAATGTGCCTGATAAACATTGATGGTGCTGATCAGACCACCCTCATTCATACTTGCACATTCAGAATTGTGTTGATTATTTTCCACTTATAACTATGGATGGCGGTGGATGAATGGACTGGTCCTCAAATATTAAGCACAGGGAATGAGGGTGTTTGTGTCCTGTAGCTGTACTACTTTAATAGGGTAGATGGTTGCAGAATTTCTCCCATCATCTTGTTGTTGGGAGCACCAGGAGCCCATAATGGCACATCCTGGCAGATGCTTTCTCCTTGGGCTTCTAACGGTATATGCAAGCCATCATTTCTCTCGTTAATAATTATGGTGTTAAGAGGCATTTGTGTTCTGTGCGCTCTTTCAGCTTGTACCATGTTTAGTTCCCGTTATGCAAATACTGCTTTAAACTTAGAAATGCCAATTTGCATTAATATTTTGGTTTCATATAGTAGCTGGCTATTGCATTTCACAAACAAGTGCATTTTAATGAGTGCTGGCAGAATGTAAAAAAAAATATATTATTCATTAAATTCTATTGTAGAAAATGCAGTAGTTGGTTGCCAGAAATCATTAAGACAAAATATAATGTGTATTGAGGCCATAAGGATATTCCTCCTGAAGGGTATTTGGCCCTGGCGGCATTCAAGAACAATTCAGCGTTCTTCGTACGGGCATGAAGGGTGGGGGTTATCATTATAAAATAAAATCCAGTGTACTATTGACATTTAGGTTTATTTTTTAAATGTAAACATATTTTACTATTTTATATTTGCCATGTGACCATAGGGAATTTACCTCTGGGTTAATGTGAAGGACTTTAAAAGTCATAAACACCAAGTTGTAAAGCAATGTATTCCTATGTCTTACATTCTGATGTTAAATCCTAAAATGAGGTCTTTGCTGTTTTATGTTTTTTTTTTTTTCCTTTCCCAAGATTTTTTTTATTGAAATTGTGAACATAAAATTTTTTGTTGGGCAATGTGTGGGAACAGAAAATTTTTGCAACTGGATTTTCAGAAACGAACTATTTTAGCACGTGGACTTTCAAATGCTGCTGTCATGCTTGTCATAGCTTGTGGTTCCTAATTATAATGAGCTTTTCTGGTGGTGTTATTGCAGTTGTGTTGTGTGTGTGTTTTTTTTCCCCCTAGTCTTCAACTCACTTTTCCCAGAAGGAGAGTTCCAAGCCTTTGAAAATTCTCATGATTTTGCAAATCCACTCTATTTTTGTCTAGAATACAGGAAAGTTAAAACTGTGGCTGGTATGATGCCATGTTTTGAATCCAATTTTAAAGCAACCCTTTGCAACCCAGGGAGTAGAGCTGACATCTTTGTATCTGTAATGAAGATAATTATACCTGCAAGGTGACATCACTAGCAAAGTAACAAATGCACTTGAAAATGGAGTCTCTGGTCCTCTCTGAATTCTGTAGACCACTTTTGGCATTTAACACGAGACACCTCTTTCATGCCTGTCGTTTGAGAAGTTGCTTTCAGATGAATTTACTAAAGCTGACTGACACAGGGTTAAATTAATTCTTTTCTTTATTACTCAAAGTGATACAGACCTTTCTTGGACTAATGTAGCTTAATTAGTGGTCAATTAAAACTGAACATTGCTGAATTGAAGTTCTTTGATCAAACTCCCTGGCATGGGTTCTCTTTCTTTAACTAGCCACCATCTTGAATTCATTTGGAATCAGTAGTATAAACAAGTTTAAAACTGGTTCTTTTATAAGAAAGTCAGCAGGCTTGTATAGCTGTGGTTTCTTTTTTTACTTCTGTAGGCGGCAATTCAAAGGCATACTAAATGAAAACAGTACTACACCCTGAAAAAAATACATTTTTAAAAGTAACACTAAGTAGTCAGAAAACAGTCAATACCCCCACCTATTTATTCTAGACAGACGATAAATTTCCCAATTTCAGTGGTTAATTTTGTTGTTACATAGAAAGCTACAAGAAAATTCCCCGCCCTCACGAAGTCCACAGTTAAAAAGTGAAACAAACAAAACAAAACAAAACAAAAAAAAAAAACCCAAGCTGGGCGTTGGGAGAAAGATGGGACAGCCACGTAACAATATACATGCAGAGATTTAACTCCGTTGCCCCTACATTCATTCTTTATGACTCTTGGGAAAGTATTTCACTCTGTGCCACTGGGGTGGGAGTGAGCCACTACTTAATTTGTTTTTTGATTTCATCATTTCTTTTGGAGGACACTTGCAGCAATATGAGAACTGGTGATGGAGAGTATCCTTCATACCAAACACTAGGTTAAAACACACATTGCTTTTCTTAGAATTTGAGTGCAGTTATAAAAAAGAAAGAGAAAGAAAGAAAGAAAGAAAGAAAGAAAGAAAGAAAGAAAGAAAAGAGGGATGCCAGGGCGCCGGGAACGGGGGCAGAGAAGGTCACTGAATATTTGTAAGGGGATCGGCCCCTTCCTTGTACACACACAGTCACATGTCTTAATATTTAAAGTGTATATGCCATTCTTGTGGAAACATAAATTGATACCATTCCATAATCCCAGTGTTTAGAAGCCTAACAACCTAAAAATACCATAGCTGGCATTTAGTTAGTGCTATATGTTTTAAAGTATTAATTAAAACTGGCACTTTTGTGCTGGAAATAAAAGTAATAGATTATGTTTAAATAGGTAATTTGCTTAGTCTGTAATGGCTTCTTTGGACTCCTGAAATTTTCACACAGGAGAAAGGAAAAGGAAATTTTGGAAGTGACCATATAGCATTTTACCCCATCGAAGATAAAAATTTTGTAGTTTTCGTTATTTATATTCAAAACTTAGTTATAAACAATAATTAAGATAAAAATTTTTATCACTTGACAGAAAGAGAAATTGTTTATAGTCAGTGTGCCTCACAGCCTTCTCTCGTGCCTTCTCCCTAAAGGGCTGATTAGAATGTAATAATTGGGGATGATAGCAGGAGGAAGACGACAATTCCATTTAATTAAAGATAATTTATTTTACTTTAAATTGGTGATGTCCCACATGAATAAGAGTAGATTTAGCAGATAGATTTATTAATGGGTACTGACATCTCAGTTGACATAAAAAGCAAACATTTTCTTTCCTCCTTGTTTTTATTGTGTCTCAGCACCTGAAGACTCCTGACATCCCACTTCCCTTCCTGTTTTACAGCGCTGTAGACTTTTCCACCAGATATGAAATTATCGGTTTATCCGTCAAACGCACTTGAGCCTCTGCTGAGTTAAAAATGAGGTGCAGAGCGTGATTCTCTGGTCAGATTCTCAGGACTGACACTAGAAATGCTGTCTCCTTACATGACATCCTTACATGACATTCTCTTGACTGATCTTTAATATATTTAATTCCTGGATTCCAAGGGAGCCTTCAGCACTTTGAACGCAGATCTGAAGATTTCCTTTGGTCTTGGGCAGGGCGTTGGCATAAATATTTCTTCCAGAGAACGTGTACGTTGAATGTCATGGATCGTGAAAAGTGCCACAAAAATATTGTTTGCACCGCGTAGGTTCATTTCTGACCAGGAATTGTGTGGAGAGTTGGGCCCGTGTGTCATAGTTCTATTGTTGTCTTACTCAATTGCAAACAGATCCTGGAAATGAGGGACATTTTTTCAAGTTAGAAAGTGGATTCAAGAAATGTATGAAATTATCCCCAGTCTTCTCAGCCTGTGATGGGTTTTTAAGCGGGGTACGTTTAGCAAAATTGTGTTTGTAATTCTATAAGTCTTAAGGCTTTATAGAAGCCTTTCCCTGTGCTTCTGACAAACTGTATTCTGTGTTCCCCGGTTAGTGTTTGATCTCCTGTGCATTACCCTCAGACTCTTAAACTCCTGCCACGTTCCTGTATTCTTATCTGCGTTTTCTGTTCTTCAGTCATCTCTGCGTACCTGCATAGATAGATCTCATTCACATCATGTTTTTCTTCTCTGGATGAGATCCCAACCCTCTGAGCACTTCTTTCTCCCCAGCCTTCTCCTTCCGTCCAGAACTTCCTTCTCATCAACCCACCAGATCTACTCACATCCATTTCTCTTCCTACTTTGTTGCTCTCATTTTCACATACAATTCCTTTCTGCGAATTATCTCTCCTTCCCCCTTTACGTTTCAGTGGTGTGTCTTTCTAGCCTTACTTCACAAATGAATTTTGTATAACTAGTGTCTTCAAAGGGAAAGGAGGAAATGAGATACTTCTTTCTTAGGTGGTGAAGACCATGGTGGAATTTTTATTTTATTTTCTACTAGATAAATTTCTTCTACCCTGATGTGCCATTTTACAATTCCAGATTGATGTTAGATCAGTGATGGTGTTTTTCCAGGATTTTCACTGAGTCTTGCTTTTCTTTTTTTTTTTTTTTTTTTTTTTTTTTTTCAACTTTTTTTATTTATTTTTGGGACAGAGAGAGAGAGACGGAGCATGAACGGGGGAGGGGCAGAGAAAGAGGGAGACACAGAATCAGAAACAGGCTCCAGGCTCCGAGCCATCAGCCCAGAGCCTGACGCGGGGCTCGAACTCACGGACCGCGAGATCGTGACCTGGCTGAAGTCGGACGCTTAACCGACTGCGCCACCCAGGCGCCCCGAGTCTTGCTTTTCATAGTGTGTCAACCTTTTCCTTCCCTGCAGCCAAAGCATCCTATTTCTGTTTCTGCCCATTTACCTAGTTGTAGTATCCCAATTGCTCAGGCCCTTATTTTATCTTTGATTTCTTGCCACGTTTATCCATCACTCCTTTTTTTGTTTGTTTGTTTTATTGCTCTGTTACCCTCGCTGTACCTTAACGTCTCTTTTTCTTCTGCAATGAAATAGTAAATGTGTGATACCTTCCCAAAAATTCTGCAAACAAATGATGCCGGGAAAGAGGACATTTGCAGGTAACGTTCTTTGCTGTGTGTTGGAGAATTCTACTTGGATTTTTAAAAATCTACTAATTCCCCCCGCTGCCCCAGAATTGTGCAGTCATGATTCTGGGTAAAGGGGACGTGAAGGCCAGTATTCAAATCCAATCCATCCTTAATTGGAGGTGAAAACTCTCAATATATATTTTCATGAGGGAAAGTGATCTTACATTTATAGAGAGTAAATTCAGTTGTACCTGTTGCCCAGTAAACTGAAGGTGTGTGTGTGTGTGTGTGTGTGTGTGTGTGTGTGTGTGTGTGTGTACATACTGGGAGCAAATGGCGAGAGGAGAGAGTGGTCCGTGGCCAGCCACTGTTGCTCCCAGTGGCTCCTGCCCACCTGGAGGGAAACAGGAACTTGGGTCAGAGTGAAGACCCAAGTACCCCGTCAGTCAGCAGTAGCGGCCCCTCCCTGCTCCCCCATTTTCAGGCTATTTCCTTTCTGGTCTCTCTGTTCCATTATTTCTCCTGCAGTTTTACTAACCATTTCCAAACACCTTCAACCTTTCTCTTTTCCTCTCCTTTTGGCTTTACTGCTATCAGATAGTTAAAAGAGTTTCATGGAGTCGGAGGCCATTCCTCTCCCCGGCAAAAATCTGGATGGCACACTTTTGTCAACTGGCCTCTTCTGTGTCCTGTGGAAAATGTCAGAAATTTTGAAAAACAAGCAAATGAAAGGACAAGTACTATATCCCAAACCGGAAACACCACTTTTACTCTGTAGAGAAGGCATTCCCGGAGAGAAGCCTCCTCTGCTCCCGGCAGGAACTGGGAGTGGCAAGAGGCAAGCTGCTAAACGTGGTCCAGATGCAGCTCCATCCAAGGGAAGCCTCGTACTTGGTCATTCGGGTGGCTGGGCTTGTCCCACCTCCCCTCCTCCATGCCCTCCTCCCTGTCTCTTCCTAGGCCCTCCCACCCCTAGGCGAGCCCCAGGCCTCACAGCAGACATCTGTGGGCCTGAGTTCATATATCCAGCATGAAGTTCCCTCTCTCCCTCCTATTATGAATTCTGTGCTGTGGTCCTGCTTGCTCCTTGTCTGTCAGATTGCAGTTCTGATGCTGTCAGCCATGTCTGACCAATCAGCAAACAACACCACAGGATGAAATTTAAACAATGCAGATGCTCAGATACAGGGTTATGTTGACTGGACCACGAAGGGAAAGCAGAGGTAAGGTCAGAGTCTCCCCAGAGTGGTTACCCCGAGCCTGCCTGATTTGACCCCTTGTGAGCTCCACTGTGCTGCTTTGGCTTGTGCTTTGCCCTCCTTCTTTCCTCTCCCGCCATCCAGCAGGATTTTCATTTTAATTCCCTGTCCTTGTTACTTCACTCCCTTCGTGTATTCACTCTTTTTCTCTTGGATCGGTGCTGAGTGTCATGAATGGTTCTGGATTGCCTCTAAGCTGAGGATCCTTGGGAAACATCACCTTGTGCAGGGCTTTTGTAGCCACACGTTCAGGAAGAGTCGCCTGCTGAGAATCGGGGCAAACGGATGGGATCCATAGGCCTTATCAATCTCCCTCTGTGGGGCGATGCACTTTATCATTAGGTGAAAACCCTGCCTTTGCTTTCTTACCATTGAGATGTACTGAATTGTAAATTGAGCTAAAATCGTCTTTTGGAGGGGGGGAATGCTGTAATTAGAAAAGATATAAATAGACACGACCTAAATGAGGATGAATCAGCCAGTCCTTGAGAATTGGGGGAAGAAAAAGAGAGTTGATATCTGTTCCCCCCCCCCCCCAGCCCTTTTACAGTTCTCGGTGTTTGCTCACGAGGTAACTGCTCTTAAAAGAAGACTGTCCTATCATCTTTCTCTTCTGTTTTAAGTATTTGGTTGGTCTTTTTATAACTTAGGGTGTTTACAGGGTTCTGTACTCCCTAGTCCCATCTGGAAACTATTTAAGCTTCATAAGATCTATAAGACTAAAATATCACATATAATGGGATAGGCAAAAGAGGAAAAATTAGACCCGTTGCGTGTGTTTAGAAGAAGTTAGTTGTTTGTTCAGAAGCGTCTGCTAGAGAATTGGAACAAATAGCTGTGTGCGGTGAATGGTTGGGTCCAGAGCTGTACATTTCACCACAGAATGAGCCTTGGTTTGTAAAACTGACGTTCTGTTGTGACTTCTAAATCCAAACAAATCTCTGCAAATTTCTGCCCGATCGAGTTAATAAGAAAATATATACATGCAGAGGCGAGGGCCGTATGCTACTTGTGGTCTGTCAGTGTCAGTGGAAATAAGAGACGTGTTTTACCTACTGTATTACATTCAACCAGCAATTGCCAGGACCTCCGGCTCAGCAGGTTTTCTGGATCTTTTTTTTTTTTTTTTTCCTGCGATGAGAACAAAGGGATGCAGAAAGAGCTTCAGAGAAGGGGACGGCAGATGCGGGACTGGAGTCTCTTTCCTTCTAATTGCCTTGTAATTGGGGAGTGGTTTCCACTTTCCCACTATCTCACTTGTAGGAGAGGAAGACAGATGTGGCTTAGCGGGAACCAGCTTTCTCCAGGCCGGATGTGCTGTGGGACGGGGAGGTCATTCTCCGCTCTCAGGCCTGTGATCTGCTTCACACCTGTGCTCATTTTTCCCCATGATCGATGACCTTGTATTAACCTGGAGTGACCTTTCGCCTTCGCCTGTTCTCTGGGACCAGCTCTTGGCGAGCGGACCCTCCTTTCTCTCTGATTTACAGGTGGTCGCTGGAGCCACATACACTTGTTTTTCACGGTGCGCAGTGCACTTAGCAGCCCGGCAATTTCATCCCTCTCAAGGGGCCGAGAAGGGGTTTGGGAGGTGGGGGTGCAGTGAGAGAGGTTGCTGTTTGCATGTGCTTTTCTATTTTGTGGCTCATATGGTATCAATTACCATTTGATGGCAACGCCAGGCCTGAGGCCCTTCGCATGTTTGTCCTGTGAGAAAGATCTGGAAGAACCGACATATGGTTTTGATTGCAGCAATTGCAGGTTGATAGAATGAACGCAGGGGTGAGGTGGGTGGGTTTTCCTTCCGGCCCTTTCCACTCTGGGTTGCTAATGTGCTTTGCTTGTGGAACTGGTCTTTTCATCATCCAGCCCCTCCCCACTTGCCCCCCTTCCCTCCCCAACCCTCTACCACTCCGCATTCCCTGCCCCTGCCTCCTCTGTACTTCCAAATCACCGCCAGAAACATGTGGCCCATATTAAGGACCTTCAATTAAAACAAACAAACAAAAATTTGTCCACTTTTGTGTTAAAATCCCAGAGAAGGTCAGTCCATCAAGATGATCAGAATTATACTAAAGTTAAAAAGCAAATGGGTGATAGGGAGTGGGTTCTCTCCAGAAGCTCGGGACATGTTTTAAAATGGCTATTAGTTCAGGTTGTTAAACATTGAAATGACACTGAAAAATGGCAGCAATAGAGATTAGTGTGTGTGTGTGTGTGTGTGTGCGCATCCAGGACACGTCTTTGAATTTGTTTGAGCATATGCTGTATAGGGGCAGGAGTTCTGTGAGGTTCTGTCTTCCTGTACATCTCAGCCATAAGAGGGAGGAGCACTTTGGGGCGTGTAGGTCTGTGTGAGCACTTCCCTTCGGAAGGGAGATGTTGGAGACCCATCCCTCTCATACTCAGTGACTTCTCTCTTACTAAATTTGTGACAGTAGGGGGGACCCAGAGGGAGGCTCCTCATTACTGCTGCACAGCAGGGATTGCATCTGTGAGTTTGCCAAGAGAAGGTCTAGTATTGGGGAACAGAGAGGCAAAGAGGGGAAAAGAACATTATAGACACTTTTAATGCTACCCGTGAAAATGTTTTCTTTCCAAGTAACATTTTTCTATAATGCTCTCAAATTCACATGTCTTATAATCTGTTCTACAGATGGGTAGCCCATGAGACTATGACTTTTTCACTTCAGCTGTTGCATTTCAAAATATTACTCACAATTAGGAATTTATATAGTTTTAAACGATAACGTGGTTTCTTGTGAGTGAATGTTTCTATTAGCATCCTCCTTCTTTTAAACTGAAAACCAACAAATCAGGACCAAAACATAAAAATATGTCCTCCCAGGAAGGTTTTTAAATTTAAAGGTGAATTATTATTCTGAAGGCCATCTATTGAAACTTAACCATAATACTTGACACATTTCTTCATATTTATTTCCACATTAGAGCTGATCTTTATCAAAAGGCAGTAAAAACTTAAAAACTTCAGTTGTTGACTTAAATTATAGGGAGATACCTGTGTTATAGACTCTGTAGATAAAACAGAGCATAATTTTACAATGGCAGTTGGCTGTTTCTTAAGATATTAGCCCAAGGCTACCCTTTTCTTTACCCAAATTTCTCCTTATAACATACAGATTGGCTTGCTATATGGTTGTCTTTTTTTTTTTTAACAGTCTTGATAATGATTATATTTTGCTATTTGGTAACGTGCCTACAATTTAATACAGTTTTGTCGTCTGAGCTGTGTTTGAATTCACAGTAACTAGTGATTAATTGATTTGCTCCAGTCATATATTTTAATAGTGGAGATTTGGTTATTTGATAGTTACTGGACACATATTATAACCTTAAATCACCATTCAGTTTGACAGCTTAAGACTTAACATTTCTACTTGCTGCTCATGCCATATTAACTGCTTTCAAAGACCGATGTATTGAGAAGTCCAATTTGGTGATTTTTTTTTTTTTTAAATTGATGCTTTCCTGGAATATATGGTAGTGAGGACTCATAGCAAAATAATGTAGTGTATGGGCTGTAAGCCTGTTTGAGAACATGTTGGGTCACTTAACAGCAGCTGTGCTGGGGAGATATTTGATTTGAGAAGACTTTTTGAATCTTTTCAGTCCTAACCATTCTGGTTTTGAAATGGGAAAATGGAAAAGAGTTTTAGGGAAGAGAGATATCTCAGTTTTGAAAGGCAGCATAGGTAGAAATCTTTCCGGCCCTGCTCAGATTAACTGGCATTCCTAATCTATCCCCCCAACAGAGGACAAAGAGTCTGATGGGAAATGTGGGTTTATATTTTAGAGACGCACTACAGAGGCATGAGATAGTGTTAGATACCAGCTTTATGCTCCTTGCCCAGCATTAATTTGGTTTTAGGACTGAAATTTAGGTAAGTTTACAGAGAAAGCAACCTTTTTATATACAATTCCTTTTTTTAAAAAAACTACCCACTGTTGAAACTTTATTCCAGTCCTCTAAAATATTTCTACATTTTGGAGTATCTTTTTAAATGGCCAAATTTATATAGACACCAATGATCCTAAAAGATGGGAGAAAAAAAAAAAAAAACAGAACCCTACATGTGCTTAATACTTGGCATCTTAGTCCTTATTAAAGAAAAAGAAAGCTGCTTTGTCAAAAGTCTGAATATAGGGATCCTCCAACTAAGGCATTCCTTGGTAGTACTAAAAGTGTTACTAGTTACTAGTGTTCTTTCTTTTCCTTTTTTTTTTTAAGTTTGTAGTTACTTTAAATGGAGAAACATTTATAATATTATGGTGTTATTTTTTTAACGTGTGTAAGCAACTATCAGATCATACATACCCCTAATGGGGTAACTTTTATAAATTGAGGACAGAGGATGCCTGGGAAGTCCCTAGTGGAATGAAAAATGGTGCTCATTGTCTCAGGACTCTCCTGGAAAAGTGAGAACTACTTTCCTCTCTCTTGATGTGGAGACCCCCCTCCCTGGCCCCAGATACCATGTTGCAAAACACATTCACTGAATCTTTGAAGAGCTCATCACCTCTCTTTAGGACCTGTTCTTGTTCATGCATTGCAAATATGCACTTTTATGTCCACAAGGAAGATATTACTACCATCTAGAAGGGCGATGTCAATTAGGAACAGGAAACTGCGAAGTCTGCCAGCTACAGAATTGTACTCAGTTTACACCACCTCCTTTTGAACAAAATTTGAACCTTTGAGGAAAAAATATTGGGGATTTTGATGAGCTTCTTTTATTTTTCTTTTTTTCTTTCTTTTTTTTCTTCTCCTTTTTCTTTCTTTCTTTCTTTCTTTCTTTCTTTCTTTCTTTTCCTATTTGTAAATCATGGCTTCCTGATCCTAAGGGAAAAAAAAAACCTCAAAGGGAAGGCTCAGCAGGCTTCCTGGACATTGGATAGTTCGCACAAAACAACGTTCTGATGACTTGCATGTAAATAAATCAGAAGCATATGAATGAAGCGCCTCTCGAAATACACATGGGTTGAAAAATAGAAGTGCTGGGAAAATGTGTTTCGGGTTTTGCTGAGCCCATGACATTTGAAAACTACTTTGAGACACTGAACAAACACAAGGCATGGCTCCGCTCACCTACCCCAAATCTTAGCCTCCCAGTTCAATGGCAAATCGGTTTACCATGTGCCTAACTATGAGCCACCTTTGGTGTGCTTCCCCATACTTAATTACTCACAGTTTAAGTTTTTTCAATTAGAAGCTCAAAAATAGCATCACATTCCAAGAAAATGCAAATCTTAGCATTTTCTCACTCACTTGGTTCACAACCGACTCTTTTAGAAAACACCACAGATCACCGCACCTTTAGGAACAGTCATACTGGCATGGCTCTCTTTGGTGTGACTGTTGTGCAACAGAAGAAAAGCATCCTTATTTAAAAAAAAAAAAAAAAACTGGCCCAGAAATGGATGTTGCCTGTTCAATCAAAGTGATAAACTGCTGCAGGTAAAAGCCTCCTGAAGACGAATGGTACCCTCTTGGCATTATGGTAATAGCTCAACCATACGCTACCAAGCTCAGAGTCCCATTCTTTCATGCCTGAGCTCCGTGGCCTTCTCTGTAGGTGGTAGAAATTTGCCTTCTCTTTTCCACAATGTACTCAAGGGAGCCAGCATTAGGGATTCTAAGTCCTGGGACCACTGCGGAGACCTTAGAGACCTCTTCTTCTCTCTTCTTGGTATCTTGTTCTTTGGCATCTGGCTTTAAGTACAGGACCAGAACACAGGGGAATTTAGGGAACAAAACCAGCCAGAGCTTCAGGCTTTTCCCACTGAAGGTAGGTCATTGACGTGTACTTGGACAAAATCTTGTATCTGTTCTTTGGACTAGCACCATCATCTGAGATGATCAGTTTGAAGTTTTAGAGAGGTGGTAGGTTTCATCTTTCCTATTTCGGGAAGTTATTTTGATTGTTGAAAAAAACATTTTAATGTACTTTTCCTAACTCCTTCACTCAAATGGCGGTAAGAAGCTTCAATGCCTCCCATGAGTAAGGTGCTGGAATATAGCTCTAAACAAGACAGACATGAGATAGATAAGGAAATGGGCCGGCAAAATGTAGTTTGATAATGCACTGTTGGGGGAGCACAGCCAGCCAGAGCTGGACACAGGAGGGGACACCTGTCCCACGTTTGACCTAGAGGAAGTGAGGTCCAAGAATGAATGGGTATTAAGCAGCAAAATGTAAAGGTAATAAATGGACCAAGGAAGAGCATGACATATACTGTTACCTGACTGGAGCTCATGGTGCCAGAGGATAACAGAGACTGAAAGGATCAACAGTGGTCGGATCATAAAGTGCCTTGTGTACCCTATGAAGGAGTTGAGATTTTATCATGACTGTAATAAGGAGCCCTCCGAATGGGTATGCCCAAGAGGTCATTGAAGCTAGAAGTCCAGAGGGATAGCAGGAACACCGGGAAAAGCTAGTCAGCAAAGCCAAGGGAAGCACATTTCACTAGAAGGAGGAAGAAGTGAATGGTGTCAGATGTTGCTGAGAGAAAATAGTGACCTTTGGCTGCAGCATCCGTGAGCTCTTGAGCAGTTCTGCTGGGTAGTGGGTGTGGAGGGAGGGTAAAGAGGTGGAGAAAGGGCATGGCAGGCTGCTTTTCCATCATCGTGGTCATTGTCATCATCACCACCACCAGAAAATGAGCATCAAGCATCTTTATCTACCAGAGAGAGAGAGAGAAGGAAAGGAGAATGAGACACACACACACCACAGGGAATTGGAACATATTTGGGAAAACAGATCATAAATATAAAACAGAAGACAGTAACGCAAGATAGAAGACATGCAAAGGGCAAAGTGAGCCATACAAACCAATGAGATGAAACAGATCTGAACAGAGCCATAAAGACAGGACAAATCATATGGCAGATGGAAAGGGAGAGTTTTTAAAGAGGTGAGTGCAGCTTGAGGCTTGTATTTTGAGTTATGCCTCTCTCAGAGTCCAGTCTGTTTAGAGGTTCCTATTAAATGGAAATGATGGAAAACCTCACTAAAGGTGATGTGTGCTCTTAACATGCCTGTGACTTCTCTTTAAGTTTCTCACCCTTTTTTTGGAGAATTAAAGGCATGGACTGACTGTTATAGTTTCATGCAATCTTTATTTTTAAAATCTGGACCCAGAAACTAAGAAACAGGTATCACAAGTAGAGCAAGTCAGCGATATTCATAAATTCTACATGGATGAGTTCCTTGAAGTTTTGCACATCCGGTGATGGACGTCTGTGCAACTACAGTGTCGTATCTTTCACATCTACGTTATCTCCGTATGATGTCCTCTTCTTGCTATGAGGCCAGAGGTGCACCCTCATGTACAGTACCTTGAAGAAGCCATTCGTGATTCAGAGGATGATTTTTCTCAACAGAGATACCTGAGATATATATTTGTGTAAGGCGCTTCAGTGCTAAAAATCTGCCATGTAAACTTTGTAAGTGAAGGAAAGAATTGGTCCTCTTTTACTTTGGCTGTTTCCCTTGTTTGCCCAGTAACTATTTGTTGGGCACCTGCTGTGGTCAAGCCATTGCCTTCAATGTGCTCCAGGTTACATCCTTTGCCCCTGAAGAGCCCATAGCGTTTTATTGGAAAAATGACTTCTATTCTTCCTAAAATTCACACATTTCGAAAGTAAAATGCTGGGAAAGTTTAGAAGATGAAATATATTTGAGGCACCAGGGTGGCTCAGTCGGTTAAGCGTCTGACTCTTGATTTCAGCTCAGGTCATAATTTCACGGTTCGTGAGTTCGAAGCCAGCATTAGGCTCTGTGCTGACAGCTCGAAGCCTGCTTGGGTTTCTCTCTCTCTTCTCTGCCCCTCCCCCGCTTACTCTCATGCATACGGGCTTGCTCTCTCTCTCTCTCTCTCTCTCATATTGCTCTCATATTAAGAAGGTTCTTCTCATATTCAGAAGTCTTCCATTAAAAGAAAACAGACTCATCACCATCAAAAAATACTGCAAGTGTCTTTAGGGCGCTGAACATGCTATACAAATTAGATACCTTGAGGTCCATACTTTTTCAAGGTGTTTTCTCAGTGCATGATCTTGTTTTATTTGTACCACATCTCTGTGTAGCAGCAGATGTTATTATCTCTATTTACCAAAGAAATATCATCAGATTGAAAGAGAGGTTAATGACCTACCTGTAGTCAATTAATGAGCGATAGAATCAAAAGTGGAAAGATGGTCTCTTGCTCCTTAGAGCACATTGGAGACCATTATTTATAGCTAGTTAACTCACTTAAGATATTTTGGCAATGAAAGAGAATCTTAAGTTCACCTTCTTTTTTAAAAACTTCCTTAACAGATTTATTGAAGTATAATTGATATACAACAAATCATACATATTTGAACGTACAGTTTGAGAAGTTTGACATATGTATGCTCCCATGAAGCCCTAAGTGCATCTTGGTAGAATGAAGAACATTGAGTTTGCTAACAAAGAGATCATGAGTGACTTTGATAAGAGCGCAGTTTTTATTTCAGTGGAAGGACAGCCTCGTCTCCTAAGAAATCTACGTTATTTACCTAAGTTTTCCATCTAGCAACTGATGACAAGGCATATTACTTAGGAAGTTTGACCCTGTTGGTCCTCTCTACTACTGGAATACCATCTCCCTACAGATAGGTCCTCACGAATATTTTGTTATGAGCTTGCTACTCTGTTTTGTTTTGTTTGCATTCATTGAGGTGCAATTCACATGACATAAAATCAACCATTTTAAAATGAACAGTTCAGTTGTATTTGATACATTAACAATGTTGAGCGACCACTTCTGTCTAGTTTCGGAACATTGCCGTCATGCCCAAAGGAAACCCTGTACTCATTAAACAGATCCTTCCCATCCCCCTGCTGCTGTGTCTTACAAACCTGTAATATTATCATTGACACAAATAGGTATGCACGCAGGCGTGCACAAATACATACATGGTAGAGACATAATCCATCTATGTAGAGATTAGGAAATTCCGGGTCTACCTAGCATTGGGAAGTTCCAGTCAAAGGACCTAATGGGTCCTCATTATATAAGCAAAGAACTGTATGTTTAATGGATGTTTCTCTGGCAGGTAAAAGAAAAAAGGAAATATCCTCTTGCTTCTTTTTAACATTTCTCTGTATTTTGCTCAAATTCTCATTAGATACTAATTTATCAAGGAAGAAAAAATAGACAAAAATCAATTGTTGGCCTTTTATTATGTAAAACTGCAGTGTTCCTCTTCTTGTAAAAAAAGTTTCTCATTAATTTCTTTAACATTGAGAATTTTAAACTGCTTCCCATATCTTAATATTAAACGATCATCTGGATTTTACATTTCTAGTTTTTGAAGATTCAAAAGTATTGAACTAACTAATTTAGTTATCAAAGGCTTTTTTTTCCCTGGGGAAAAAAAATCAAAGGGGCATTCTTACTGTAATTTTTATTGTTAAAGTAATTACTGTTGTTTATATTTATTTATGCCCTTATTATTCCAGAAAAAATATTTGAGGTAGCCAGTAGCAGATCATTAAACTGTATATCTTTAAAATCAAGAAAACTTAGATCAAATGAAAAAAAATGTCTGAAATTCAAATATTAGAGACAGTCAATTCTATTTTAAATGTGCCTGAAGAGATGCACTATTTATTGGTGGTAATCTGTTCCGTTGCCCAGTCCCCTTTCAGGAATATTATTGCCCTTCTTGATTAACCCCCCATTTCCTTTAAGAAGTTTTCTTTGAATAACCCTGTTCTAAAGGGATAATAAATACTACTCATTTACACATGTTTTCTAGTTGCTTGTTATACATCAGAGTTCTCCTGACTGGCTCCTAATGACAATTCTAGAGTCCTAGGTTTGTTTGGTTGCTTGTTTGTTTGTTTTTATGTATCAAAGCACCTAGCCTTGTGCTAGCTAAAATCTCTGCTGTGCATTACATCAGTGAAATATTGCCAGCTGTGTGTGAGAGAGGGGCAGGTACTTGAATGGATAATAGATAAAGAAGTGGTTGATTGGACAGAGGCATTGACAATTTGAACACTTATTATTTTTTTTTTTTATTTCAGTCTGTGTCACAGAGTCATAGATTTGGTAATTATTTCATGTGGTTGTTTTTAGTTGAAAGGAGTTAGGGCCATATGTTTTTTTTTTATTTTTTTAACGTTTTATTTGTTTTTGAGACAGAGAGAGAGAGAGCATGAATGGGGGATGGTCAGAGAGAGGGAGACACAGAATCTGAAACAGGCTCCAGGCTCTGAGCTGTCAGCACAGGGCCCGACGTGGGGCTCGAACTCACGGACCGTGAGATCATGACCTGAGCTGAAGTCAGCCGCTTAACCAACTGAGCCACCCAGGCGCCCCAGGGCCATATGTTTTGACAGAAAAGAGATAATTCATGCTTTTTTTTTTTTTTTCACCTTTGTAAACGGGAGCTGGGGTAATGATTTTACAGTATACCAGGGCAATGATTCCTGTTCAAAACCTCACCAAATTGTAAACTCACTGTTCGTGACAATTCTCTTAGCAAGCAGAAGATGAAGGCATCTGTTTCAAGCACCCAGGGTTTAGCTGATGCACCAAGCATAGCATAGAGTTCATCTTGTACTCGACTTAACATTAGTAGATCTCCTTTACTAATACAGAAATTTGATATCCAGATTCCTTAGACTGTAGGCAATTTGGAAGGACATTCTGATCAAGTGCTAATAATTCTGATTTGGAATGAAAACCCTAGCTAGGTCATAGCCCCCCCTTTGTCCCCATCCAGTCATGTAAAATCTCTCCCATCTTTTGTCTCCCAGTGTATAAGATGGGTGAGATGGTTGACTTCTTGGATAGATAATCTGTCTCAAAGTGATTCTTTTTTTTTTTTAATTTTTAAATATTTATTTATTTTTGAGACAGGGAGAGACAGCATGAACAGGGGAGGGTCAGAGAGAGAGGGAGACACAGAGTCTGAAGCAGGTTCCAGGCTCTGAGCTGTCAGCACAGAGCCCGACGCGGGGCTCGAACTCACAGACCAGGAGATCATGACCTGAGCCAAAGTCGGAAGCTCAACCAACTGAGCCACCCAGGTGCCCCTGTCTCAAAGTGATTCTTAACTAAGGTCATGAAAACAGAAAGTCTTTATAATTTAAAACACTATGAAGATACTAACTTTCTATAATGATCAATCATATAATTTTACTCTCTTTTCCACTGTTAAGTTCAAGCAAAGAAGGTATCTAGAGAAGTACATATCCCCTTTTGTGAATTGTTTCTTTGACCATTCCTCTTGTCTTTGTAGTATCAGAACCTTGGCCTTACTGGCTTTTTATTCTTACTTGGTTGGGTCTCTACCTTTGAAAGTGTCTTTCAGCTTTTGTTTGACACAACTTTCTCTCTAATCCCTCTTGCTTCCTGGGAAGGAACATGTAGTTAGGAATGATGGCTCTCGGGCCGTTGTCTGTGCTTAATATAGACAAATGCGGCCCTGAAGACCCGGGATTGGAGGGACAGGAATAGCACTTTCAGGTTGCGCAAGTTCCAACTATAACGTAACTGGCATTTTTCTTTGGTCGTGTTTTCTCTTCTTGTAAAGCCCTCTCTGTACCCTCATAACTTCTTCACTTTTCTCGCATGCTTTCAAAAGTGACTTCTTGAGAAAAGATCTGAGAACTCATCATGTTGAATTCTCAGCTGCTAGCAGAAGATAACATTTCCTGAGATGGAGGATGATTGGAAATATGTTGAAAAATGGGTTTGTGACCATGGGACTTTTTCCAGGGATATAGGTTTTTACCGCTCATGGTAATGTTCATTGATTAAGGTCTGCAGCATTGAAGTTACTTGTTTATCCCAGTGGTACCCAAACTTATTTGAGCTTACATCCCATTTTAAAAGACAGATCTATTAAATAACATCCAATGGAGGATATCAGCTCTAGTCTTTAGTCATCAACCTATAAACTTGAGTTCAAAAGGAAAGGGATGGGGAATATTCTTAGAACCCTTAAGTACGGACCATTATAGATCATTGTCTTCACCCCTCAAACAGAGAAGAGTATGAAAATCTGTTTTGGCAGAACAATGAATGTTTATTTTATGATGGTATTCTTAGTTTGGCGTGTATCTTGTGTTCAGTGTGTTCATTCATTCATTCATTCATGCATGTACTTAGTCACTACTTGAGCCTGTTTCATGCCCAGTACCACACACACACACACACACACACACACACACACACAGCACACTTGCACATTTTTTCATAATATTTGTTTAAACCTTGTTGTTTCTGCAGTCAACTATATTGAACAGGCCTTCTTAGCATTCAGTTGGCTATTGAAGAAACACTAATCAACACTGGAATAAATCTCAAATTGATTTCTCTCTTTGTTTTAGAATCCTAAAATTTGTTTTCATCTGGAAGATATGCTGCCCTCATTTAATTGACGAAACAATGCTTTCAGAGGTCACAAAGCTATTTATTGGCGTATTTAACCAACACTATTTTGATGTTCCAACACCTCCTAAAGAAACAGTAGGTGTCGTCTTAAAAAAAGCACATAACTGGTTGCCAAAGAGAAGAAGTAGTGTTGAAATGGGATGTGATCTGTTAGAAATAATGAACAATCATGAATTTGATGTGATAGCGGTAGAGATAAAAATAATTCAGTTACATCTGTTTAAGGTTTAAAATAAGTAGAAATAATAATTAATAGAAATTAGAAGTCATGTTCTTCTTAACATTACCTTTAATTTCCAGTGAGCAGTCAATAAATAAAAGCTTGGAAACAAATTGGTTAGGTGTTTGGAACATATTAGAGTTGTGATGCACTTAACATCCACAGTCGTTTATGTGTGCCAATCCTGAGCCTGGTGAGGAAGCCAAGTCCCATGTGAATAAGTAACATAAGGAATGTAACCAGGAAGACGTCAGGTTTCACCTGGACCAAATTTTGTGCAATTAAGTGTTTCAAGAGATCTTTAGCCAGGTGTAACTTAATCAGTTTAAGGCATTCTCAGCTAGGGCCAAGGTACTCAGAATGTTGGCAGTGGGCATTCCTGTGATATACCACGTTGAAAGTAATAGCAAACATACAGTGTCTGCTCACTTCGTGCCAAGAGCAAGAGAAATGCAGGTGTAAAAATAAAAAGAAGTATTTGGAGCCAGAGGCTAGTACACACAGGCGGAACTATATTAACACTTCACTTGAATGCTGTAAGAAATAATATGGTGCTTTTTATCAGTTTAGTGTCCTGGTATTTAGTCCTGGGTCTGGTTTCACCGCTAAATGCCAGTGTAACTGGCAGCAGATTACTTCACTTCTCTCTGACTTCAGTTCTGTTGAACAAAAGTATTGATAACCTGCTGCTTCTTTGCTCAGCTTCATGCCTGGAAGACAGATGAATGGTCCTCCTGAAGCAGCACACTGGAGCCTCCTTTGTGCCCCCTGGACTGTGATCACCTTGTGTTCTTCTCTTTAGGCAAAGAGGCATTCTGTTAGCCCCCTGGCTGCAAAACGGTCAGGGCATATAGATAAGGGACCCAGGATTCACAAAGCTGGGTTTTGGTAGGAAGTCCATGAACACCCTGGAAAGAATTCTTAGCTGCTAAGAGATAATGGTGGAGAATGGTAGTTACAGTTCAAACTCTGAAACCGAACTACGTGATTTTGCCCATTTTGCCACTTAACTAGCTATGTGACTTTGAGCAACTTACTTAACCTTCTCTTAGATTCTTATTTGTAAAATTAAGACAATAATGCAACAGCCGTGTTAGTGTACAGACAAAATGAGTACATGTACTTTTTTTTTTTCTGGAATAGTGTCTGGCATATCCTAAGTACAGTGTTAGCTGTTTTTATCAACAACATTATTTTCTCATGCCAAGTGTGACAAGAGCTTTGGTCTGGTGGGCATTGGGACCAGGTCCTTTTCCACTTCTGGAGGGTGTTAAGCTATGATTTTACTTCTTTTCTTTGTTTCTATTTGGTAACTCCTGCATATATGACTGAGATGGTTATAGGATAATAAGTGGAAACACCTTAAAATCTCAAATGTTCTGGGGCACCTGGGTGGCTTGGTCGGTTAAGCATCCCACTCTCGATTTCAGCTCAGGTCATGTTCTCACGGTCGGGAGATCAAGCCCTGCATCAGGCTCCGTGCTGATATCGCAGAGCCTGCTTGGGATTCTCTCTCTCCCTCTCCCTCTGCCCCTCCCGAACTCTCAAAATAAATAAAAAATTTAAAAAACTTCAAATGTTCTGTATCTATGATAGATCTAGATAGATCATATGTATGACTTAATATCTATTATATCATAACAAAGTAAGCCAAATCATACCTCTCCCGGGTGTTTAACTATCTCAGGTTTGCAATGATAACACCTTGAAAATCTTTCTAAAATAATAGAGCACTATGTAGATTTAAATTACAATAATATTATTGTACAATTATTAGTAATTCTTAGTGCTTTTTTAAAAAATTGAAACAGGATTTTTTTCCCCTCCCTTGTAAATATTTATACATGTCAAAGGCTATATAGATTCCCTTTATTTTTAGAGTTTGAAATTTGATCCAGAGATTTGAAAAATATACTACAGCTAGCTATATAAAAAAAATATAAGAATATCCTTGCCTTTTTATTTGAAGAAAAGAAAGAATAAGGTAGAGCTGCCTGCCCATAAAGAACACCAGGTTTTTCTTAGCTCCTGGAGGGGAGGCAGGGGTTGCACACAGGAGGCACACTTAATACTGGGTCCAGCTCACTTTTGCACTGTATAATCTCCGATCTTGCTGCAGAGGGGGTGCACTTGTAGGGAAAGGCATTGCTGCGGGCCACCCATGTCTTCGTGCTTATGCAACTCTGGAGCCTGAACCCTTAGGGATCGCTCAGCGCCTCCTTCTCCTTCCTGTGGCTTTCTTTTGGGTCTTTGTGATGTCTTCCAGCTACAGAATTTGATTGGTAAAGACACAAACAAAGAAGGGAATTAAAATTCTCACAATTTTACTACTTCTTAACCCGGAAAAGGAAATGTGGTGGCTGAGAAAAGTCAAACTCTTGGCTGTAATTCATTTATAGGATTTAGCTTTAGATTTAATATACTGATCTGATCATGCACACATCATCAAAACTCAGCTGACATGTAGAAAATGGAAAAATTATATGTGATGTTTGTGATGGAATGTATAGATGTATGTTCAAAGTAATTGTGTTCTTAAGTATATTACATACTCAGGAATTTCTTTTAGGGGGATCATATATTCTCTTCGTGATGCAATATGACAGAGTGAAAACAGGTAATTACTTGTTAGTGAAAATGAAATAGGAATATCATATACATTAATGGTATGTTTCACACATTTCGATAAATGTGATTTTTTTTATGACTACCAATAAAGATAGTTTGTGGAATAAAGAAATTCTTCTTACTAGGAGTTATTTTAGGGCATTTAGAACTATTTGGTTAATTCCTATAAAACTTTCAAGTGATTTAGATGGCCATAAAAGCTTCACAGTTTCAATAGCCTACACCTCTGAATTTTTCCATTTATTTATACCCATCAGTTTGTCAATATACTGCAGACATTCATGTGTTATCTCTAAATAGATTTCCTATTTATGTGACAACAATGCAGATTGGCTTTTAACCATTACCTGGAAATGAAGTAGGATTTCTTCCATTGGTAAATATTCCTGGACTTAATGTATGTATTGTTCTGAGAATATATCACGTAAATAATTTTTATTCCTATAGTTTGCTGTTGGTTTTAGTTTTTTGCACTCTTGGATTATTTACTGCCTGACTGTTATATGCCCTTGAGCATTATTAACTGCCTTTAAACCTTGTAATAACTTACTCAACTCCGTTACTTGAATCTGTTTATTAACCTTTTATGCCATTTTACTGCCCATTAGAATATTTAAGTTATAAAGGTAGAAAAGACTTTAGAAAGGAGAGTGCCAAGGGGACTGGATGCAAAGTCAGGGGCCCTGGGCTCTGTCCATTGACCTCTTCCTTTGCTCATTTGTAAAATAAGGTCGAAAGCATTTGAGCTTTAGAAATATGATGCTAAGAGACAGGACAGAGGGCAGCAGGTGAAAAGAGAAAGGAGAAGCTGTAAAAAAAGTCAAATAAAAAGATTTAAAAAAAAGAAAAAGTATTAAAAATGAAGAGAGAGTAGAAGAGAGGGACCCAATTACCAATAATGTGAAACCACATGATCAGAAAACTTAAACATCTGTTCAACTTTTATCGTCTAGAAAAAGTGATCACACCATGTCTAACTATAATTCCTTTGCCAAAGACACTAAGGGCCAAGGACAGAATTGCAGTTGAAGAATTTCTTCTGCTTCCTACACATCCAGAAACCGAGAGTCACAGATACTCTTGCCTCGTGTCCCACTTGGTACAATTTGCAGGAATTTTGGCAGATGGTTCTAAAAGGACTTTAAAAAATATGTAGTAGTACAAGGAACTCTAAAAATAATAAATAAAACTAAAACGTAAATATCCTGCCATTCAGTAGCATCAACATTTATCACCACCCTCTATATGCTACGTACTAGGGATACCTAGAAGTTGCTTCTGTAGCTAGTCCACCAAAGGACTTCTAGTTCTTGCAGCCTAGAAAGAATATCAGTTCTTAAATGGGCTGGCATTATTGTAATAGGCAGTCTAACAGAGGGTGACATGCTACCCAGGAGGGTATGGCCCAGGAGGACTCTTCACAGACAAGCATGGGTCTAAACCAGTGCTCCCAACAGAATACTCTGCCGTAGTAGGAAAGTTCTATGCTAGTGATATCCAGTGTGGTAGCAGTGACCACATAAGGCTGTTGAGCAGTTGAAATATGTCTAGCATGACTGAGGGAATGGATATTTCACTTCATGTAATTTTAATTAAGCTTAATTCAAATAACGACATATTACTAATGGCTAGTATACTGGATAGCACTGTTCTAGACACTTCTTAAAAATAGCAATAAGCAGTGACTAGGACTTACAACAAGATATAAATAATAATACCATATATTGAGCGCCCACAACAGATTAAGAATTATGCTTGACGGATGTTATCTCTAATGCTCACAAAAAGAGTAACTTCATTTCACAAAGGAAAAAATTTGAGGTTCACGGTATCACCATCCAGCTCACAATTAATTGTGAGAGCTGGAATCTGAACCCAGTTGGTCTAGCTCCAGAGCTGGATAAATTCTACTATTATGCCAAAGACTTTTCTACACTCTCTGAAGACTCTTTCAAGTACATCTTCCCCTTGGTTTATGGATCAGTTAGGAACATACCTTTCACTTGGTCACATGGCACGATTACAGAGTCCATATTAACTCTTCTGAATGTGGAGGTATCACTGCCCTGAAGCTTTCTTTTCTCTTCCTGTGTGACCCATGTCTTTCAAACAATATTGTAAGAGTTGAGAGTCTAGCCCAGTTGTCTGAGTAGTGAGCTGATCTACCTTTAAGTATGTTTCCCCATTAGATGCTGGGAAGCATCAAAGCATATGCCTAGGTTTGTGAACATCACACACAGCACACTATAAACTCTTGTCATTTGCGCGTTTCACTGTCACAGTTTAGAATATTTATAAAATCTTCCACGGTCTAAACTACTAAGTGAACCCTGCTAGCACTTGGGCATCTGAGGCATAATTCTGCTTTATTTTCTACTCATTATGGAGCATACAGCAACTCTCTTTAAGGGCCTGAAAGTCTGTTAAAATTCTGTGTTCGGATGGTTCTTGCAGAATCCCAAAGGGGTAGTAATGGTAAGGAATTTAAAGGTACATTGTACAGCCCAGTGGTTATCACCCAGCCCCACTCAGTTGACACGCCTCGTGACACATGGTCTGTAGCCACTTCTCTTTATCCCCTTAAAATTTAGCTTCTCACTTCAGGAAGCAAGTAACATTAATATGTATTGGTTTTACTATGAACGTGCCTTATCACGTTTTACTTTCTTAAAAGGTAATTATGAAACCCCCATGAGAATATTTCTATAAAGTATGGTCAAAGTACAGCCTTGTGTTGATAATTTAAAATGTGTTTTTGGGGGTGCCTAGTTGGCTCAGTCAGGTAAGCATCTGACTTCAGCTCAGGTCATGATCTCGCGGATTGAGGGTTCGAGCCCTAAATCAGGTTCTCTGCTGTCAGCAGGGAGCCTGCTTTGGATCTTCTGCCCCCTTATCTCTCTGCCATTTCCCCCAACCCTCTCAAAAATAAACAAACGTTTAAAAAAATTTTAATGAAATAAAATATCTCTTTTTGCCTTTTAAGAGCAAGAAATTGTGTTTGTTTTTTTTAATGGAAAGAATATGGACTGATGACCCACTTAAATCCTGCCTTTACCAGTTAGTTGATTGTTAATGTAGAAAAGGTGGCTTAATGTTCCTAAGTCACATTCGTTCAGATAATCAACATAATAGCAGCATTATTATTCAACTTTTCAATGGCATAAAGCTAGTAAATTTGTGGCGTAACCACTGAGGAAGCTACAGAGCAGAGTGAAAAAGAAAGAAATCCAAATTTAGCTTTTTTTCCCCTCTTTCTACAATGGAAGATTTTATTTTATTTTTTAATTTATTGTCAAGTTAGCTAACATACAGTGTAAACAGCATGCTCTTGATTTTGGGGATAGATTCCCGTGATTCATCACTTGCATACAACACCCAGTGATCATCCCAGTAAGTGCCCTCCTCAATGTCCGTCACCCATGGGGGAAGGGAAGGGGAAAAAATCGTTTCAAACAGAGAGGGAGGCCAACCATAAGAGACTCTTGAATGTGGAGAACAAACTGAGGGTTGATTGGGGAGGGGGAGGGATTGGTTTTCTTTTCTAACAGGCAAAGGTTCTATTTAAAAGAAGGTACTGTATTATTTCTTTGATGACTGAGCAAAGGATAACCAGGAACATTGGATGGAACTGCTAATATAATATAGTAATACTTCTCAAAGTACAACAAAAACCAAATACATAGTATGAAAATGTTTTTTTTTATTTTTATCAGTGCAGGGGTTAGTGTTATCTAGAGAGATTTGTTAAACTCAGATTTCTGCATGCATGGTTTTGTTTTAAATTCGGAAATGTAAGAGAAAACATAATGGTGCTAAATTTGAACATAAACTATACTTTGCCACTAGTTTGCCATGAAGCTTTTATTCAACAAATAGTTCACTAAAAGAGCTGCAGCCTATGAGCTTTGGGCCAAGTTTCCCATTTCCAATTTTGCAACAGAAATTTCACACTTCTTTGGAGGAATCAGAATGCCAAAAGTCACCTTGATCTAAGCGGCCTTATCAGAGAAAAACTAAGTGTAGATTTTTGTTTCTCTTTAGACTTTTCTGATGTTTCATAGATAGAGTCACTTCAATATACTTAACTAGAGTTTGGGATTTTTATTTCATTTTTCATTGGACTGATTTTTTGGTGTTAGTCACTAAAATGATTCTAACTATTTGAAGGTATCTGGGACGTTTGGCGTTGTTCTGTTAAATTAAAGATATATATATTTAGTTAACAAATCATCTTTCTAGTTACCTAAAATAGCATAATTAAAATCAGTTGTATGTGAGCTTTTCTTATTGAGTTTAGTGTCTCTATTAAATACATTATTGAAACCCATACCTTGAAGTCTTTTGATTGAGAAATTGGCAAAATAGTTGACTGAAGTAAAAATAATGAAGCAGCTTCCTGGTCATCCAGGTTACTAAAGATGAAAATATTTAGGATAAATTGAAGTATGAGCATTATGATCAATCTGTTTTCATAAATATCATCTTACACCTCTACCACTATTTTTAAAGAAAGTAACCTAAAATTAAGTGCCACTGATAGTTGTGCATGGAGGGCAAATTGCAGATCTTGAGCGGTTGCTTTGACCATTCCATTTTCAAATTTCTTATCATTAAAATGGAGGAGGGGAGCTGAACTAAATAAAAGTATAGGTGTGCCTGGCTGGCTCAGTCAGCAGAGCATGTGACTCTTAATCTTGGGGTTGTGAGTTCGAGCCCCATGTTGGGTGTAGAGATTACTTAAAAATAAAGTCTTTGAAAAAAAAGTACAATAGTTCTGTGCAAGGTGTATTTATATAAACAGTTCTATAGGGCACTTTACCTTAAAGGTCACTTGAAGTGGGAAAGATGCCTTTTTACCATAAACAATGGTCCATTTCTTGTTAATAAGATTTTCATCTTATGTGAAGAGTCTTGGGGTGCCTGGGTAGCTCAGTCGGTTAAGTGTCTGACACTTGATTTTGGTTCAGGTCGTGATCTCACAGTTCATGAGTTTGAGACCCGCATCGAGCTCTGTGCTGACAGTGCCTGTTTGGGATTCTCTGTCTCCCTCTCTGCCTGCCCCTTGTTTATGCAGGCAGTACTTAAGAATTTTGAATAAATGATCTTATTCTTAGATCTTTGAACTTGATCATAATTCATAGTCCAAGTGGCCTCCTTATACATGAGTAGAATTACCAAAGATATGTCCTTATCTCCCAGAAGAAATATCAACCAATTCTGCCCAAATCGGGAAAAAAGGTGAAACTTGTTAGGTGCCATCACATGGTGTTGACATAATAATATACATGACATGTTTAAAGTTAATGTAGCAGAATATAATTAAAATTAAACTATATAATCCTAGAAGAACTTATTTCAATTGTTTTCAAATACAAGATGGTTTAATAATGTGGGTCACAGTTTATTTTCACTTTTACAGTACATACATTAATTTCTGAAACTTGGGGGTGATACGTAGTACACTTAGCTTGTATTAATACCAATGGCCAAACAGCTGTCCGGCTAACAGCCTGTACTATAGATAATATCACAGAGGCGATCTGATTTTCAATTTCCCCTTTCTCTAGATAGTAGGGTTTCCTTCATCTTGTTATCCTACTTTCAAGACCTCCTCTGAATACATTCAGTAGCATTTCCCAAACGGTTTATTAGTTGTATAGTTCCCAAGAAAATGCTGGGTTTCGCTTGACAGAACTTTAGGGTATTGATTTGTTTGGGGGTTCCTGGGTTAAGGTTTATTCTTTGTCTCTTAGAGATAATTGAGAAGATTTCTTCCTTTTTGTAAGCTCTGTGGAAATAGAAGGAAATAGACATTTATGTATTTAAAATGTGAGGAGAACTAAAAAATAAAGTGAAGTATAGCCCATGTAATATGGGGCTTATATCCCTCTATGACTTAGGAAAATTCCTCGTTTTCTAAAGCGTGCCTAGGTTTTTCTGGTTTGTTTTTGTTTTGTTCCATCTCCAGGACCTCCCAATTTTCAAGGGCACTGTGGGGCATATGTAGCATTTATTTGATGTATGTATGTGTATGCATATTTTGCCACATCTGTCTCTGCGGACCTATCCTTTGTGAAATCCTAAACCTTGTATTAATGCTTAGTTTGTGATTCATGGTGTTCCGAGAGCAATTATGTAATTTTTCTTAGGGTGTTTATTCGACATGCACTGTAAAAAAATGGGAGTATTTTTTGGTAACTCTGCAGTTGCCTTTTTATTGGTGAATTTCTCTTTCTTTTGCTGTGACCTGAGAATATCACTGCAGGCTCTCTGCCAATTTTGTGAGCCTCTGCCTGCTTCAAAATGGAGGCAGGAAGGTATCCATTTTCATCAAGAGGATGACAGTGTTTCAGTCTCTCCGGCCATCTGGAGAGAGGAACTTTTGGAGCAAAAGAAAATAGGGATTTAAAAAAATTATATTTAGCAGAAAAGGCAAGGGGGGAACCAATTAAAGTTAAACTATACCTTATGAATTTATGCTTTTCCACTATGCTCTCTTCTTTAAAGGAAACCTAAACAAGAAAATACACAGGCTATTTTTATAAAGGACTGGTTCTCCAACTCTCATGAGTATTAGTAAACGAATGTTCAGTAAATTAGGATTTTGGCACACTTTTTTTAAGTTTATTGCACACACAAATATAATAAGAGCTATAAAGGAGTACTCCCCCCTCTTCCTGTGTACATGCTGATTGTTGGTGGTCTGTGTAGATCTGGGCTTTTAATGGTCTTTTTTCATGCAGCTCTGCAAAAAGCTGACACTATGGGAATTTAATATTCCAAGATGTATTTGTCACTTTCTGTGGTCTGGATAGTGTATTCGTTTTCTGGGTCTCTGTCTCTTTCTCTTAGAAGTAAAAATTTTAATTCAAAGTTCAAGTAAAAGGGAGAGGCTTGACGCATGCCCTTCTGTTTTCACCTTTCATGTGCTCAGAGGCTGTCTATGTTTAAAAACAAAAAAAAAGGATGCTTGGACAGGACAGCCCTGTGGGTATTATATAATACATTTAACAAGACATAGTTCGCGGTATTCTTGCCTACGACTGGAAAATATCCACCCCTCCCGCCCCCCGGTTTTCCAGTCACACAAATATACTCAGCATTTGTTGTTGGTGGTGGTGGTGATGGTTTTTCTGTATTCTGGAAGGGGTAGTGTTCTAGGGTTTGACAGATCTGGGATGGACATGATAGAAATTTAGCATTTAGTGCCTGCTTCTTCTCAAGTAATGGACCTTGAGGTGCTTTGTTCAATGCAGCAAGGAAAACTAAATTGTCTCTCCTTCCTCAGGTCTATGCTCCATCAGCAAGCACTGCCGACTACAATAGGGACTCGCCAGGCTACCCTTCCTCGAAACCAGCAGCCAGCACTTTCCCTAGCTCCTTCTTCATGCAGGGTAAGATGCTGCCTCTTCTGCGGGGAAATCCACTGGGCAGAATCTCCCCAGGTCTTCTCAGGTCATGCATGGGGCAAAAGACTGCTGAACGGATCCTCAAGAAAATGGAATACTAGGCAAGCAGAGAATATTGAAGGCCATGCTCTTCTTAGGAATTGAATTTGTTAAAAATGAATCAATTAATTAAAACTCTACTAAGACTTATTTTTTAAGTTAAATCCCCTTGAGCAATGATGAGTTTAGATAAAACTGTTTGGCTTCACTTAGAACTGATGCTTTGACGGGGATGGTCTTCCTGATGGATCATTTCAGCATCTTCACTCCCCCAAGAAGAACGTATGTGTATTTTTGGAAGTGTTTTGGTTCAGTGTGTATTTTGAGCATCCTGGATGTAGCCAGCTGGGAACAAATTGTCCTTATGTATAACTTCATATAAAAATTTCAGCCACTTATTAATTTATAGGTAAGAACAAGAGTCCCATTTAAGGTGAAGCAAACCTATCTGAAGACTGGAGTATGATTTCATTACACAGTGAAAGCTCCATCCCAACATGCAAATTGATTTTGGGTAAAAGACCCAGCTTTTTTCCCAGACAGTTTTAGAAAATTACAGTTTCACAGTAGATAAAGTATATTTACTTTCAGTTGTGCAGTATATTGAATTAACTGTACGTGGATGTGTGCCCCCTGAGCTTATACTCTTGCCACTGCTGCTTGGAAAAGACTGAGGTGGTTAGAGTGACAGCACCTGCCTGTAAGAATAGACTGTCCAGAGATGCACCTAAGGCTTTGTCCCCAGTAAGCCTGTGACACTTGTTGTCAAAATGTGATGATCTTGTTGCCAAGTTAATACTCTGAAATTTAGACATGGAGTTTGCCAAGAACTCTTGTACCTGTATGCAGAACTTTTAACTCTTCCTGCCTGGGTGTAAAAACCTTTTTTGAGTGTGCCTTGGCAAAGTGCCGTGGGATTTCCTTTCCATGCTACTCTGGGAAGGGCCATATCATGGGAAGGGGAGCGCCCTTGGAGCAGTGAGACCAAGGGGGGGCAGCTAAGTGTCTCACTTAGCTTGCAGTGGACACACTCAAAATCATTCTGATTAAAAGGGCTTTATTTTCTTGTCCTTCAGAGTGTTAGCTTTTTTTAGGTTGTGAGTTCACATGTGAAATTCCATGGAAAATCTATGAAATTGAATTGAATGGGTCTCTTAGGATTGGAGAGAATTTGTTCCACACATAATAGAGCTCGTGTTCAGAAGGGTCCTTTATCTTTGTGACCTGTCCTAGGTGTAACTCACCAAGGGACACAGGGTATGTCACTTCAGTGTGTCCTCTGCCATGACAAAAGCCTTATCCCCGTTTGCTGTAAACAAGCAGCCACTTAGGCATCAGCTCCCCTCTTTTATGACCCACCGGAGAAACCATACCACTGGTGCTTGGAGTGATTCATCACTCAAAGCAGTTTTTCAGCGAGAAAATTGGCAGGATGGATTTCTTCTGTCTGCCTTCAGGACGGTGCTTGCATAGACTGCACGCCGCATGGGAGGTCAGATAGATTAAAACAGCAGTCTCTTCTGGATAGCAGACCACGCAAAATACGGGGAACAAACTTGGCTTTTCTGCATATGAATGCCCAAGAAAGCAAAAAAAAAAAAATTGAGTTGACATTTATGATGAGCACAATTAATTTGCACACATCTAATTCTATTCTTTCCAAACAACATTATGCCAGATCATGGGATGTGATAAATATTAATTTACTGTGAAAAGCATAATTTATGTAAAGTACGTATTTTTATAAGACTGCACTAAGTAGAGTGTTGTGTGTTAACAAATCCTAAATGTATTTCCGTATACTGCATCATGTTGTCAGAATGTTTCAGGAGACTCTCGTTCAGTGATACACATTCTCAATTTATTTGTCATAGATGCCATCTATTTGAAATGTTAGGGCCTTAACTTCATATTTGAATTTAAGGTGACATCTAAACTTCCACTGTCTGAAGGCTAAGTCTTCAGTACATGAATAATAACTTTTTGAAAGTCCTGTGTTTTCACATTATCATCGCAGAAACAGTATCCCATCCGGTTCCTGCAGTGAGGGGGGCATATGGTGCCCTGAGGATTCAGGGCTTAAAGAGACATACAGTGCAGGTGAAAGATATTTAGAGACTGGCAGGAGCATATCTCAAACTCACTACTATGTGACCTCTCATTTTTCACTTGAACTTCCACCCTCTAATTAAAACTCCTGAGTTGTCAACATCACAGACATGATTTTTTTTTTAAGAAGTCTATTGATCATTCCTCCCTGTCCTTAAACTATTCCAGTTTTTGGAATTCTAATTTCTGCGTTTAAAATCTCAGTGAAAAAGAGCTTTGTGGTGTATGGTGGCAGATTTAACTAATGTATTGCTTAAATTTGCAAAAGGTTTTTATTAGATAACACATACAGATGTTAAAATAATCTTATTTTCAAGGAGGCAGAACAGGCCGTGCTGTGACCTAGCTGATGGTCCCACATTCAGCTGATGTTCAATAATTTTAGTTAAACTATTAGAAGAAGGGAAACTTTGAATTCAGCAACCACATAGGTTTCCAACCCCCACCGGCCACCTTCATCTGAGAAACCCAGCCAAACATTAGTGACCTCTAGTAGTAACCTCTAGGCCAGTAGACCCAGAAAAGAAAAAGAATCTATAAAAATGTTTTTAATATGGTGTTAACAAAAAATTAACTTAATGTTGAAAGGTACTTCATATATATCATTTTAAACCTCTTTTTAACTTACGGTTTTATAAAATCCAGAACCTCTCAAAATTGTCTGTAGCATAATATTTAACTTATGATAGGTGTGTACCCTTTTCAATGGCTACTGAAGCTTAGGATACCTATAGAACTATGTGCCAAAAGAAATTTCCGAACTATATATCTGAGAATCCTGCTCCCTTTAACTCATAATGCAATTTCAACATTAATTCTATGTATGTTACGAGAAAGAAATCTGATCTCTTAAGTCTGAGATGGTCTTTTTCATTATTACTAATTTCTTTATATGCTTTTAAAACTTGTGAAGTTATCAACTCTGTAATGTGTCAAGAATTTTATTTTTACCATGAAATTTAGGCACAATTTCACTTTTAGTTTTTGTAGAAAAAGAGGTCAGGGGACTTCTAAGAAATGTTTTCTTTAGTACTGTTTACCTTGCAGACTTGACATAATTCTACATAGAAATGTATTGCGTTGTTCTTTTATAGCTGAATTTTTACTAAGAACGCTGCCTATGGTAAATATTTACATTTGTTTGGCGATATAGAACCACTTGGGAAAAAATGAGGCTGACTGTCTTCTGATGTAATCAGTGAAACAGCACAAAGACGGATACACAACAGGCAGCCATTTTCAAGTATATGAAAAAACCCTATTCTGTGAGGCAAGGCTGAATGCCTCAGAAAAGTCATGGTGTTCTTTGTCTTTTACAGATGGCCATCACAGCAGTGACCCTTGGAGCTCCTCCAGTGGGATGAATCAGCCTGGCTACGGAGGAATGTTGGGCAATTCTTCTCATATTCCACAGTCTAGCAGCTACTGTAGCCTGCATCCACACGAACGTTTGGTAAGGGCAGATTTACATGATTCTGGACACAACACAGCTAGTTTCTGAAATCTCATCCTCTGTCTTTCCATGCGTGCACACAGGGACTCTGTAAATGAAAGTAAAAGTGGCATACACCCATCAGTCTTATATTGTTTCTGTGATCAAAGACCTACCTAAATCAGAACACCTTTGTAAGCCCTTTCTGGATTCTCTTTGCTATTGTTCTTCTGTTTATTGTGTCTTATTCTGTGCTTTCTTAGGCTCCTTTGGCACATAAAGATCCAGTGCATTTGAGTTGCAGAATTTCAGCTATGGTGGATCCTTTTACTTATTTATTTTTTTTATTTGCTGTCTGTAGTTTTGAAGAATATACTGCAGGGGGCAGGGTGACAGTCAGTAGACTCAGAGTAGGTGACCTGTATCTCCCATGGGCTTTTCCACTTCCTCTTTCCGGCTTCTGTCCCTGGTGACAGCTTTGACCCTTGGTGCCACACCCAGAGGAAAGAGTTCCTGTTTCCCATACAGTCCACTAGAAACAGCAACCATGGGGTTTCCGTATAGATCGGATTCCCAGTGTTCAGTAGCTTAGCTATAACTCCATACTCCCCAACCTCCCCCTGATGCTCCCTTGCCTTACTCAGTTGAAAAGTGCTGAGCTGTAGAATGTTACCTTGTTTTCATTACCGGAGTGGCCACTCCACCCATTGCCTACACTCATCCATCCTAATGTGGCCCTTTATCTTGAAGGAAGCAGCGTTCATCTGATCATCTGATCTTTTCTAGCCTCAAAAACTCCCACAGCCCAGAATCCACTCATGAACTTAAGTCTATCATTATGTGGAGGAAAGGCTGCTTCTAGATCATGAGTTAGGTTTGAGATGCAATTAAGGTGGGGACTGAGCCCCTTGGGCAGTAATATAGCTTTAAAAATGTATGAAGCTGTAATCCTACAGATACAAAAAGGATGTGGCCTATCCAGTGATCCTTCCTGGTACCTGTGTCACTACTCTTCGTCTTGAAATTGCCCCTTTCTCTTCTCCTAACACCAGATTCATGTGTCTTTCTCTGTTCTGCTATAAGAAATAGTACTTTCTGGATTTCTGTGGTCTGTCCTCTCTTTTGCTTAACCATTAGAGATATAGAAAAGGTGACTTCTATACTATTCTGACAACATAAAAACATTCCAGAAGTTACAGTTTCTGATATCTTTGAAAATACCTCTTTAGTTAGTCCTAGTGATAGAGATACTGTGGTCAGTTAGCCTATCTGTTGAGGAGAGGCACATGATGGAGATGGAATTGGCCTTTTGATATCATCTGCCAAGTTTATATCATCTGTAAATGAAACTGTCTCAAATTTTAGCACATCTTCAGTAAATAGCAAATAATTTGCAAATTTCATCTTCTCTCCCCTCCTTTCAGGTATTAGAACAAACACTTAGAGAAATATCAACTGTTACTATACTAGAATTTCTTCTTGGCCAACATCCTTATCTCCTATCATCATTTTCCACTTCTCTAAGGAACTCATGACCAAAACTTCATGTGTCCTGTGAGCAAGGAAAATTTTGATTACAAATAAAAGATTTGGCAGTATTAACTAACATAACATGGAATGTCAGTTCTTCTAAGAGTTGTCCATTTCATATTTTCCTTCCTTCTTTCCTTCTCTCTCTTTCTTTCTTTCTTTCTTTCTTTCTTTCTTTCTTTCTTTCTTTCTTTTCTTCTTTTACTGTCATGCTGTAGAATTTTGATGTAGGTGGTTTGATTTTATCCCGAATTCACTGCATGGGCGGAGGTATCTTTAAAAAATGCTCAAATGCATAAAAAGTGTAATTTTAAAAAGGAAACCAACTACATTCCTTTTAGAAAAAAATTTGTTGGAAACCTTAAAACCAAAACAATATTATCAACCCAGGAAGAAAGATTATTTGAAGGAGTAGACCAACAGGTTGTATCAGATGCTATCTTTGTAATGTCATTTATCTGTCATAGAACCCAGAGTTTTCATTCTTAAACATGATTATTTAGCAGTTCTTAGAGATAGAAGGGTTTTTTTTAATGGTAAATGAATTAGGTCTCTGGTAATGTATCCTAATGAATTTTCTCGCTGGTAGGGAAACTGTTGGATTATTATATCTAGTAATCATTGTAATTTCAGTATTCAACCATTTGAAAATCTCTCATTGAAATGCCTTTCAGAAATCTGACACTGATTAAGAAAAATGTGAGTATGCAGTAGGCACTTAGTGACTTTTCACTTGAAAATAATGGTAATTCCTCACAATTTTTGCCTGTAGCTTTGGCCAGTCTCATGCAGAACAAAGGCATTGTGTGAGGAAAAGAAGAGATTTGGGGGCATAATTGGGCCAAACTCGTATTGTCTGTAAAGATACAACACTTTAGAAATGTTACTGTCTTCATCTCTTTATACCATGCTGTAATAGGATGTGTAGAGCCTAAACTCCACACATTTCAGTCATAACCGTCAAGACCCCAAGCTTGATTCTTCCAATCCCCTTTATGGTTTCAGCCTCTACAACGCAATCCCACAGCTAATCTCTACTATGTCACAGAGGTACATACAGAATCACTCAGAAGAATGGAGTTTGTGGTTAAGCTTTGGAATGGGTTGTTGCAGATTCAAGTTTGGAATCACTTGGCCGAGTTCTGTTTAGAAATAGAATAGAGTCCTCTGTCTGGCATGGTTTAGGCATGGTCTTTGCGCCACAGAGTGAAATAGTCCTAGGAGCCTGGAAGTGTATTATAAAAGACAAGTTCTTTTATTTTTTGTAACATAAACCCTTACCCCAGTGATTCTCAACCAGGTGTGATTTGACCCCCTCAGGGAACATTTGGAAGTGTCCGAAGACGTTCATGGATATTATGACTGGGGAGTAGGTGATACAGGAAATCTAGCAGATAGAAGCCAGGGATGCTGGGAAACATACTACAATGCATAGGAGAGCCCCCCACAACAAAGAATTGTCTGGCACAAAAGATTAATGGTGCCAACATTGTGAAACCTTGCCTTAGCCCAAAGCAGGATTTTATTCTTTGTATGTGCCACCACTTATTTTCTAATCTTTGAATTGTCACCCCATAAGTTGCTAAAATCATCACTAATAGAAATATTTTCAGTACTTTGTCAGAAGGCTCCAAATATGCTATAATTAATTGGGTATCAGAAGTAAACATAATTAAATAGTAGGCATGTAAAGCCGTAGCTCTTTTTCAGTCTCCCCTTTCCATGCATAGCAAGCAGGGCAGACGGCATCAATAGCTGGAGTTAGAGAGGTTGAGGGCACCTGTCATCGATGGTCCCTAAATACTCTACGTGGATTGCGTTGGTTTCCCCATTAAAACCTATGGGGTGGGACTTTTTCTGTCATTCTCTAAACCCAGGATTAACCCTCTGTCTGTTAAATCTTGAATTAGTGCTGATTTTACGCCAGGTTAAAAGTGTGTAGAAATTTTCCCTGATGTGATAATCTTCTTCCTGCTTCACCCTGTGATTATATACTCATTTAAATATTTTTCAAAATTCTTTTCCACTGTTTTCATTTTTGCATATCTAGGACTGATTTGTAAAGTTTCTCTATTCTTCAGAACTTCAGCATGGAATACCAGTGTGTGGAAATGAAGGCAAACCACCTCTTTCTTTCAGTTTCCTCCTTCTATGTTCATTTTCTTTTTCTCTACTTTATTACAGTATTTAGCTCTCGAGCAGAGATAGTTGTTGTAAGTTTATGTTCTGTGACTTCCCCAGTCTTTTGGGTTAGATGTACTGTGGAACGGGCCCATTGTATTGTTATTCAGAGAAAATTTCATGGACTACTTGGGGTATTTTGTAAGCAGCAAGTAGAAATGAGCTTAACAGGTGGCCTAAGGAATTTTGGGGTCAAGCAAAGAGTTCCATAAAATTAAAAAGTTTAAAAGATTTTCTTGGGAACTTGGAAAGGTGAAGGTATCATCTCAACCTTTTCACTGGAGTTGACCTTTCAGTTGGACTATTTTATGTAGAGGTAATATGTATGTAGAGATAATATTTTCAAGGGCACCCACCATGTCATTGGCAGATCTAACATAGGTTCATTTTCTAGACTGTTTAGTTCTCTCTCAAATGAGTAGTATTTCAGTCCACTATTTATTAAATGCCAACCGATAACCATATGTTCATTGAGTGTATAAGGTAATTATGTGGTCAGCACTCAGCCATGAGCTATCGGATGCACAGGTATAAGCTCTATTCCCTCCTCTTAAGAAGTTCACAGTATAGGTGGGAATGCACTTGAAACAGAAAGCAATGAAAGGCAGCATATAATTAAGTGTTAAATGGCACAGCGCAGACTGTGAGTGCATTAGGGATTCAGAGAAAAGAGATCATGCAAGAGTTGGAAGTTAGAAGGAATGCTAAAGGAAGAGCTAGAACCCAAGATGAGCCTCACAAAATTAATACAGAAGTACCAAGACACCAGGGTTTTACTCCTATGAATAAATGCCTGGGCTTTAAGCACCCCTGACTTTTAGCATCCTATTCAATCTCTAATTTTAATAGAATCTCTACTAATGATGTAATAAAAATCCATATCTGATTAATGTATTACATGTAAGAAAAAAAGTGGATTGTGCCCAAAATAGTTTTCCTTTACAGGTCTGTAACACATTCAGATACCTATGAGAGTGACTTTCCAGGGTACTTTTTTATCTTGAAAAAGGAAATAGCTTGATGTATTTTTGTAAATAACCATGTCCCTGTTAGTGATCTGCTCATTCCCCAGCCGATCAATCAGTAGCAACAAATTTGCTTCTTTACAGGCTCTGTGATATGCCCCAAGAAAAGCAGCTTATTGGACAATTAGGATAATAATTGAACTTAAAGCCAAACTTAAAACAAATGATTCTGTAAAGATATGCCTTTTTCATAGTCAGCTATCTGGTAGATTGCTAATGAGGAGGACATGGAAAGAAAGAACTCAAATCAAATCAGTCCTTCTCAGTTTGTTCATTCCAATTTAATTCAATAGAGTCATTGATTTGTTTTACATACTGATATTTATAAAGGTATTTAATCATTGGTACTTTTAAAATTTTTTCATTTACCGTTTTGTTCTCGCTAGAATTCAGGAAGGTGATCCAGTTTTGCAGGAAGAGGATTTGAGGCTGACTGTTTTCACCATTTAGTGTCGAGAAGTTCAGGATGAAGTGTAATGTCAACCCCATGGGTCATGATACTGTTTTATTCATTGTACCATGGAATCTTTCTTACTTGATCAGTAGTTCATACAAAAAAATTAATAGTAGAAACGGTCTTTTACATTGCTGAAATCTCAGAGATACTTTTAAGCAGTAATTTCCAGATTCAGAGACTATAATCATTTCTCACTGTCCTGTATTGCCATTGTATTCTTCTACATTCGATGCAAACCCAAATAACTATGTGTCTTTGCATTTTATTCTTTGAAAAATGAAAGCTGTCAAATATACTCTTGGATATTTTGAAATTCTAAGAGCTATCTCCTGCAAAATGAAGAGTTCTGAAAGAAGTATTAGAAACCTAACCCATTAAGTATTTTATGGTTGAATATGGTCTCTTTTTTCTGCTTCCTGCTATAGAGCTATCCATCACACTCCTCAGCAGACATCAATTCCAGTCTTCCTCCGATGTCCACTTTCCATCGTAGTGGCACAAACCATTACAGCACCTCTTCCTGTACGCCTCCTGCCAACGGGACAGACAGTATAATGGGTGAGTCATGGAAATGTTGATTCTGACCCCGGCAGTCAATGTCACGGCTTAATAATATAGGACCTCTTTTTTCTCCTCGTCATCAAACGGCAATCAGGCAATGAATATCTGTCACGTAACTGAATGAAAATACATGAACCAAACAGAAATAGGCATTGGCTTGTCTATAATCACTTTTTTTTTGTCATAAGAAACTGAAATTTGGCTACTTTGTTCATTGTGAGGTATTAGATTGAACAAGGCTTTCAGTAGATCCAAACTACCTTGCTTCTCACATTCCCAAACGGTGAGCAAAATGAATGTTTATAAGACAAACCGCCAAAGACTAATGAGATAGGGGGCAGGTTAGCTCCTAATAGTAGTTATTGACCACTTCCCAAGCCCCAGTCACCGTGCTAGGCTCTTACCCATGACATCTGAAGACTAGCTCCTATGAAATTCACAGGAGATTATTAATAAGGCTTCACCTCCTAGAGAATGTGGCATCGTGGAGTCCTTCAGAGGAAAAGAAGCGTTTGCTCCCTTATGGAGAGGAGACACCTGGGCATCAGTCGGCCAGAAGGCATTTACTGCTTTCTCTCAAGCAGATTTACTAAGAAGTTGAGGCCAAGCAGAGCGCTGCTGCCAAAAGAACTCAGCCGTCGTCCCTGGTTTTTCCTGATGTCCATTGTGATTGTCTCTCTGGACAAAAGATTCCTCCACCGGCGCTGTCCCCTGGAGGGAGGAGCTAGGCAGGTGTCCAGCTGTCCCTGGAGGAAAGAGTCCCAGGCTGGGGAGGAGGCAGCCACCCCTTTCCAGATGCACCTTCAACAACTCAACGACTCCGCCATTCCGAGGAGCAGGCCAGCCTGGTGCTTCAGGGTCTCCTAAAACCTCAGACTTCCCTGGTTGCCACTGCTCTGGTACTAGCTCACACTCACACCCTGCTTGGCCTCAAGATCACTTCTAGTGGGTCGCTGATGAGAACATAAACTGTTCATTTTCGAGAGAAGAATGTGTGGCAGAATAATCCTGCTGTTTATTCCCCTTCGCTCTTTGCAGTTTTTCATTTTCTTCAGAGAGTCCATAGGACTTGGGAAAGTGGTGTGAATCACTTATGTGGGAGTGTTTTTGATGAAAGGGAAGAGATGTACTTTGAAATGTTGCAGATATAATTCTGCCTAAATAATACACTCCCAGCTTATTCAATAATGTATTTCACACTTGAGACTAACCACCTAGCAGCCCTTCGCTATCATGTCTCACTAAGAAACAAATGTATAAGAGTTTCCATTTTTGTAGCTTTTCATAACAAAGCTTCTACAAGTGTGTTGCATCAGTTTGACCTTGGAGAGCTATGGACAGAGGTCACATGGGGAAGTTGGGTTAGCTATCAATGCAGTTTTGGCAGATTTGAAAAACAAGAAGAAAGAAAGAAGTGCAGAACTGAAAGAGTGAGGAAAGCATATTTCACTTCAATGTGGTTTGACAAATGGAAAGCCCCTCTCTACAGTCATGAGGTCTAGTTATAAAGAAGGATGACCGGTCATTCATCCTCTTACACGGCAGATTTCCTGTCTACTTGTGGTTTGAGTAATTTTCTTTTTTAGGAAGGTATAAAGGTGGAGCAAAAGCTTGAGTTGAGGAAAACATACTCAGGCACTGTCTGAAAAAAATTTTGTTGATTGATTGACAAAACAGCCTTTCTGGGAGAGAGGCACCGCAGCTTGGGAAGAAAGAGATGTTATGAGATGGAATAATCATTTTCCATGAGCTGTGGTCAGCATGGCCACAAGTCTCAGTGGGAATGAGATTTGCTTTACTTAAGATGGTTGACTCATCATTAGCCTGTGGATGAAAAGGAATGTCTGCTCTCCTTCTTCATCTGGTCTGGACAGTGTGGAGCAGTAGGTGACTACTGCATCCTGACGGGCCCACCTCTATACTAAAGAGGGAGTGAACTTGGTACATAGACCACAGGGCCCTGTTTAAGTGGAAGGAAGGTCTAGGCAATGATAAAAGAGCTTTAATTTTACAGAGAAAAACATGAGATTTCTGGAACCCAGAAAAAGATTTTTAAGAATAACTTTATTATATAAATTATTCTGTAATCATGGGTATACTTGTCAAAATCTATTAGCAGAATGTGAGAAAGCTTTATAATCTTTTCAGGAAATAAGTAGACATGGTAATGCAGCTTTTTGGAGGAACAGACCTTTATTAACTTGCATAAATGCAGTTATTACTTAAGGATTATGTTAAGGGAGAACATTCTAGAATGTTCTTTCTTAAAATAATATGTCCTCCAATTTCTTATATTAAAATACAGAGGAAAATTTAAATATGATAATAAGCCTTAGTATTGCATGCTGTCAAATGGCTCATGTTTCTTCACACTTTAATTTTCCTAGGCCTTGGATGGATTTTCAGAGTGTGGTAGAAGTCAGGGAAGGCAGCATGTCTGTATAACAAGAAGAGAAGATTTCTCTTCTGATGTTAGTGATACTTCCCTGACAAACAGTATGGATTAATAGGATACATCTGTAGACTTTTGAAAATATTTGGCATATACTCACTCATTCTGAAATGCAGGAAATAAAGAAATATTACATTGCCTGTATCTCAAAGAACAAACAGAGCTAATTAAATAATTGGTAAATAGGGAACACATAGCCTGACACATGTTTGAGATTACACACATGATTCTGTAGAAAATGACTATAAGCAATACTAATGCCGTAAGAATGGGGTTCAAGCACTAACACATGGACATCACATTTTTCAAGTTTTCTTGGTAAAAAAGTGCAAGGCAAAGCAATCTTTTCATAAATGGCGTTGATGTCTTAGGAAGCTAGCTGCTTTTTCAGTTCAGATCATGGCCCCACTTCTGAGTTTCGCGTTATAATGTGTCTTCCTGGAAGTCAGTCAATGTCCTGACCTGCCCCTAGAGCAACAAAATGCACGTGGTGTGAGATGTAAGCTCAGAACCCTCAGAAGGGAGCCCCCTGGAGTCACTTTGCCCCTTTTGCCCCTGGTTCTGTCCTCTGCGTTTCAAAAATGGAAGATGCTTGCCACGGTTTCAGATGGCTTGTGTTTGACTTGGTAGAGTGATCGTTGTTTCTTGTTTTGTTTTCTTTTGCCCTTAAATGCCCAATATCATTTTTTGAGAAATACTTAAGAAAGACAAAATTTACCCAGATTATAATGACAGGATTTTTTTTTTTTTTTAATGACACATTCATCCGTAGATTTTCGAGTGAATTGTAGTTTATTTTACTTGTGGCATATAGTCCACTACTTTCTTCTGAAGCCTTGCCAACAAACTCTGGAGATTATTTAGACGTTTGTGAATTGGAAGGGCCTATTAATCTCCTGGAATTATATGAATATAATGCATGGGACACAGCATGGACTCTTAGTAATTCAACTGGTACAGTCCCCCGTTAGAGAGGAGCTAAATCCAGAGTCTTCCACAGTTACCACCATCAGTGCCTTTTAACCTTGTTCCTAAAACTCTTTGGATGTAATGCTGCTGGGTGTATATCAGAAGCAGTCCAGTCCAGTGCCTCTTCACGTGAGCATGCACGCAGAGGAAGTGTAGTAAGTTATTAGATACCAGCTTGTAGAGGATAGAAATCCCTAAGAACAGCAGCCTTATATATTTTACTGTTTACATATTTCCTTCTTACCTACAATGTCTAATACCCCTTCTTGATCTAAAGGTTTGAGAGCACTGCCTGTTCTAACACAGTCCTCTAGACTCCTCAAGGACAAGAGTGCTCCAGTTGCCCACTGGGAAATACCATTTGTATACATTCCCAGGGTGTGACCCCTGGCTGTTAGAGGCTACACACACTCTCTTCCCCTCGGAGGGAATTGGGCATAAAACTAACATAATGGTTATAATAACTATTATTGTTTCATTAGTCTTTAACTGGCCTGCTTTCTAATGCATGGTACTTCCCATGTTTTTAAACCTCAAACCAAACAGTGTTGAAGGAACAGACTACCAAGAGTGATTTAATGCAACATATGCTAAAGATTACCCTGGAATATCTATCTGGTTCATGAAATTAATCTGGCTTACAGCGTTCACTCCTAATGACATGTTTGTATGACATGATGCATTTTAGTGTGTGGCTTTTCTAGTAGAAACAGTATGTCCATTTTCCCTTGAGGACTTGGTTTCACAGTAATCTTATTATTAGAGTAGTCACATAATATTCACTTTGTCTTTTGTAAGAATCTTGAGCCTTCAAATACAGTTGGGTGATGAACAGGCACAGAGCATAAGAGTAATATGGATTTTATCCAGCAGTGACATGGCATCTTAGTTACAAAGACCACCAACGGAGAACAATAAACTAGTTTGATTTAAGTCTTCTCGTCCATTTCCTGCACATGGTCATGGGGCCCAATTCCTCCCCCTTGGATTCCTAGGAATCCCTCCTGCTAAAAATTAGTGCATTATAGCCTCTATTTGAGTCTTTATTCATGTGTAGGAAGAGTACTAGAAAAGCTCCTTCTCTTGTCATCTTACAGAGAGGAGCTCATGGCACTGTATGCTGCTTCTAATAGTTTAAGAACACGAGGGTCATTTAGACACAATTCAGAAAATCCTAAATTTTAAAGCTGTCGTTATCTTCCAGACAAATACACTATGAATTGCCCTTCTTATTCCTTTTGTATCTTCACGATGTTTCCAGCCTGAGGTTATGGGTGTGCAATAAAGGGATGACGCATTGTTCCAAATTTTGATTTTCAGGGGCCAGTGCCCAATCATCCTGGTGTTTTGATTAGGGTGTGTTCTAATAGGAATTGCCGTTTCCACAAAGCTGAGATTGAGACCAAGGTCTCACATGAAACCAAAGATACCAGACCCTTCTTTCTGCTCCAACTTCTAGCCAGCAACAGCACCTGTGTTCAAGCCATCTGAATAATGCTTCGGGGGCTGGCAGTCTCAAATCCTCCTACAAAATTGCAGTTCCTTTTAATAGCTGCTCATCTTCCATTCATATTTACCTTACCACTTTAGAGACTGATTTGGTTTTGTTTTTGTTTTTTTTCTTGAGCAAGAGAAATTGATTAGAGCTAAAATATCAAGAAATCAATCCAGGCTTCGCCTAGTAGGAACAGTAGTTTTTATCTCTGTTCCTTTATATGAGAATTTTGGTAATTTCTAACAATATGAGTTGACAAAAACTTGGGCCTGGAACAGTAATTGAGTCCCGTCACATTAAAGCCATAAAAGTGGACTTGATGAGCACAAAGTTTAATTAGAAGTATGTTTAGCCAAACATGACCTATTACTACTCAGTATAAAAAAGATTATGCCATTTGAGAATTTAAATTCACTTTCTGTTTATCTGTGCCTTTTGACCTATCAGTCACACAAAAAGAGAAATCTTTAAGAGAAGGGCCCATGTAGCTTAACATGTTCAGGGGCTCGAAAATGTGTCTTCTCCAGCGTTTCCTGGAACAGAACAAAAGGCATTCCAACTGAAAGGGCAAATTGGCCCCAGTAAACTGCTTTGAAATTTAAGCCCTTAGGACTGGCCCTCCAGCTGCTACAAGGTAGAATGGCTTCATGTGAAAAACATAGTCTGTTCTCACCAGTGCCTCCACGAGTAGCCTTTGTAGTTTTCTGAAACATTTTCATGACAGCATGAGCTAAGAAGTTGATGCTAGTTTTTATTCTAGTTCCTGAGTCCTAGTATCTCCCTCTATAAAACAGGCACTAATAGAAAGTTTAGTTAGAAAGTTGTAGTACAAAAAGTAATCCTACTGATATATCTTATCTCTTCTGAAGTGTGATTTTACACTTGTATAATATTTATGTTCCTAAAACACTTCCATGAGTTTTCATGAAAATATATTTTGAAAAGTTTGTCCTTCTCATTTTAAAGTTGTTCAAAGGAAGAATTAATCTTTTCAAAGCTACGACTGTAGCAAAGTTCATTTGTACTTGAAACGATATCTTGTCTCTTTTGATTTGGGGGTTTTTTGTTAGATAATATAATTTTTTTCTAGTGTGGCTCTGAAATTCCATTTCCCAAAGATCTGTTTTCTAATCAAGCAGATCACAAATTAGTTTGACTGATAAATCTAATTTTTAGGTATATTTGATAATACTGCTTGTAGGAAAAAAAATGTATATACTTGCCCCCAAATACCATCAATAATACATGCTAAAAAGATGTTAGTGCTCTCTGTGTTTTCAAAATCTTTTTTGTTTTCTCTTTAGAATTGTCTTTTGTTTTTAAAGAACTCAATGCAGAAATTTTCATTTTCACAGGAGAAATAATTTCAGTTATCTTTTACATTTAAGTATTTTTAATATTACTGACATCCGTGAGTTCCTTTCACCAGCTCAATTGTATGTCTGACCGTCATTTCAAAGATGCACTTCAACCCATAATCCTTAGTGCTAATAACCAATATACTTTTTATATTATGAATTTGTGATATAAAAAAGAATAGTTTTGTTTTGTCATAAAGTGGTTGTGTTCTTTTTTATCACCTACCAGTTTTCTTTCAGTTTTAGTAATTAACGAATGAATCTGGGTGTGGGTTTTGTTAACCAAATCAAGCATACATCAAAAGATTATCCAACTGACATACCCAACATATAAATATATAAAAATAGCAAGCATAATTTAACTATGCTAAGCAGAAGTCAGGAGAATGAAATTATAACCTAGAGAAGCAGAGAATTCAACCACTTGAGATCTGACCCGACTACTGCATTTTACAGATCTGGAAGCAGATGACACATTTGTCAGCAAAGTGTGCTTTCTTGGGTCAAGGTTACGCCTGGGAATTTTTTTTTTTTTTTCAATTATGTTGTATGCAGTGAAGTTCTGCTTGGATTAATCAGTTGACTTAAGATTTCCTTTTCTTATTTCACAGAATAGTGAAACCAGGTCCTTGGGTTTAATAGGTTTTATTTAAATACTATGTCTATTTGCTAATGTTGAGGCCTTAATAAATGTAATATGCCAAATGTTGTAGGTGTTGTATTAACACTGTTAAATTGAGCTGACTTTGAATCACATGCTAGAATCTGCATCTTTTTAGTAACGGTACTTGGTTCAGAATCTCTTTTGTGGTTAAAAATACCAGTGTTAAAAGATGACAGATAATTTTCTGAATATGTAGACTTATTTTGTCTCTGGAATTTGAGACCTTTATTGATTTTTAGTTCAGGGTTTTATAATGTAAACACAGACCTGAGTATGTGGAGAATATGTATTATTTAAAATATTAAAAATATTTTCTCTCCTAGGAAGCCAGGCTTGTTGTAGACTTCCTGTTTTATTTTGCTGAGAGGAGCAAGCACCTTGTTTTACTGTGTATCAATTTTTTTAAAAAATGGAAAGGAGACATAAATTCTTTGTGAAGACAATTCTACTGACTGTATGAAATACAGAGAAAAGGCAAACTTTGAGGGCTTCAGAGACCTGAGTACTGCATACTTCTTAGCAATGAACTTCAGGTGCTACCTACCATTCACCACTAACTACTCGTAGGCAACAAGGGGGCCAAGTAATAGCAACTGAAACACTTCATCTTTAAACCAAAGTGTCAGGTTTATATTTTATCTGTAAAAAAAGTAACATGAATATATTTGACATCTACCTCAGCAAACAAATTAATGCTAATTAAAGATTAATGTGTTATAATTAGCATTAAAAATGCAATTAGATTGTGAGTAAATGGACCAGGAATAGAAAATTGTTAGACGTCTCACTGCCTGGTTTTTCATATTCTGCCTTTTGTTTTTGCAGCAAATAGAGGAAGCGGGGCAGCAGGCAGCTCCCAGACTGGAGATGCTCTGGGGAAAGCACTTGCTTCGGTGAGGAAATATTGACTTTGGACTTCATATGTACCATTGTGGAAGGGTGAACTTTAAGCAGAAGTGGACATTTGGAATTGTAGAAAATGAATGGCAAATAGCTTAGATTTCTGGAAATGCTAGCCTTCTTGCAGAATGATTATTGGAAAATTTGAGAAGAGAGTTCTGAAGCTTCCAGCGAATGGCTGACCCCTCCAGCCTGTCTCCTCACAATGTCGTTAAGCAGTCCTCAGTTATGGATTTGCAGATATTCTCAGGGCCTTGTGGTGTATAGATTGTCTATCTTGATTTCTTATTTTTCTCTAAAATCATATGGGGCTCATTGACCAGCTAAGACAGACTTTGCAGGGGGCAGTTCTAAAACCCTTTGGAAAAGGCACTTACTAAAAAAAAAAAAACAAAAACAATGACTGTAACTCCATAACTTAGGTCTGTGAGAAATTGTCATGTAATCGGCACTTGGGGACTCGGCTTCTTTGCCTTGCCCGTCCACTGCGAGGAGCCTAGAGAATGGGACATTTCTTGCATGTTCACTAGTGACCAAGTAGCACCCCCTCGTTTGTCTGAGGGAGTATACACGTATGGTCTTCAAAAGCTAAACATGGTCATTTGCAAATGTAAGTGGAGATTTGTTGCTCTAACTTGGTTTTTCCTTATCATTGGGAGCATAAAATAAATTTGATTTAGCATTGGGACCTAAGTAAAAGTTTATATTTAATCTGGGCCTTCCTGTGCCTTGGCATCAAATGCCTTAATCACGATGGAGAAGAAATGAACGAAAATCATAAGGGATGATGCTGTCTAACCTATTTGATGGAGTAAGAAAGGGAGGTTTGGGGTGTTCGTGTGACCTACTCATGGCCACAGAGTGATGGTAGGACATGGGAGGGAAAGGACTGGAAGTACAGTCAGCTGAGCCTGTTCAGTTCTGTCCATACCATCTTCCATGACCTCATAATCCTTATTTTGGAAATTTAAAGTAATTGCAAAAGTTTCCACTTGAGAATATTGGTGCTACAGTTGATTGTTACATGTGTTTTGTAAGTTGCAATTTCCGGGTGACTGGAATGACACTTTGTCGTTGAAAGAATTGTTGACTCTTTATTCCTAATAAATGAGGGTTTGTTTGTTTTCTCCCCACTGTTTTAAGATCTATTCTCCAGATCACACTAACAACAGCTTTTCATCAAACCCTTCAACTCCCGTCGGCTCTCCTCCTTCTCTCTCAGGTACTGTACCTAAATCCACCCCCACCACGGTACCGGTTTGCGAAAATGCTTTCCCTCTCACGCTTCCTGGTCTGGCAGGCGGAAACTCACTCCCTCCAAAAGCGCAACACATAACATTTCCAAACAGACAAATGGAAAGGAGTGGGGGAGAGAGAGACGGCCGTATGAAAGTATAGCCGTTTACATCCAAAAGTTTTCTTAAAAATTAGATGTTTTTAGAATACACAGGCCTACAGAAAACTCGCTTCTTAAACTGATCTTAGCTCTGTAGAAGATGTTCAACAGAATAACCTACTCCCAACAAGTCATCTCCGATGAGAAAGCCCACTTAATACAGTCAGGAATATGAATATAAATTATATAGTCATCAAATATAGACAGTTCAAAAGGATCATTTCCTATAGAAATTTTAGACTTTCCACATTCCCTTTTTAAAACCCACGTCACTGGCATGTTTGAGGAAAACTATAATTTTGTAAATAAATTGGGAAGTAACTGTGTGGAGTAAAAGGAGATGTTTGCCTTTAAAATATAACAAATGAGCGTGACCTATGGCTTCAAATAATAAAATTATAAGTTGTTGAATTATGTTAGTAAAGCATTTCACTTTTCAGAGTTCCAATTAAGAGGCTCATTGCCCTTCTAGTATAAATGCTTCCAGAAGGCCCCATCCGGTGCACGTCTCTGTTCTGTGGAAAGAGGACATGTGGCTTCTAAAAAAAGCAAACCAACGAACAAACAAAAAACAAAAAAACCCTAAATTGCATCTATACCTGATTGAAACCCAACCTTACTGTATCTGTAGTGGAGTCGCTTGTCTAACTGTCGCCTCCTCGCCTCCTGTTATTCCCTGCCTATGGCACTCACGTGCCCATCCTAAAAACACTGGGTTCCTTAGTAAAGAATGGGAGGTTTCAGACTGCCCAGAGCTTGAATTCCGAGGTGATGGCCGTGGCTTAGGTAGCACCGAATGTCAGCCTTTTCCAAGCCTCCGTTCACACGGAGCGGGTGGTCACAGAATAGAGAGGGAGAGCCGAACCTTTAGGTCCACCCGTCCAGACGGACAGAATTGAAACTGCAAGGAAGCAGAGATGGTATTAAGAGGATAATGGAACAACCGTGAAACGTTCCCTGTGGCAGGAAGGAAAGGGAAGTTTAGAATTATTATAGACCCCTGGGTCAGTATTATACCGGTAGGCTCTGGAGTCAATGTCCAGAGCGAGAGAAGAGCAGAGACAACATCTAGCCCAGTGAGGCAGGTGGTGAGGGAGCCTGAGCAGGGAGAACTCCAAGTTTCCTATTTCAAACAAAGCAGCTCTGATTTCATCTATTTTATAGTTTGGGGGAACAAAAAGAAAAACGTCCAGAGTCTAATAAGGCTTGAGCGCGACTATTTTAGTCTGATGCTCTGATGTTACAGATGAGCCGACTAGGGCCCAGAACGGGTGTGGGATTTGCTGAGGCTGCAGGAGCAGCGGTACCAGAGCTCGGCGAGAATCCGCTGCTCACCGTTCTGCTGGTCCACTTCCAGAGAGGAAAGGAAAGCTGTGATGCACAAATCGTTCCAGAAAACACCACAAATGCCCGAAACCTGAGCGGCATGCGGCGTGTGGAAGACACAGAGAAAAGGCCGCTTTGGGGTCCTGCTAATACACCATGAAAGACCACATATTAGGAAGAAAGAACTTTATGAAGATGTAAATATGCGGATAAATTGCTATTTTCACACTGAAAATAGCTGGCTCTGTCCATATTCTGTCACTAAAAGTAATTGAACAAAATGTCCTACTTTTATTTAGCATAAAAATACACATACATGCACACCCAGAAATGACAGAAAGAAAGGAGTTTTAAAATGCTAACCATGTCAGGGCGTAAGATTACGGTGAGATCCTAGGTTTTTTTTTCTTCCTTGAATGATTTCCTAGTTTCCACATGTAGCATGCATTATTTTAATTTGAAAAGTAGTTTTAATTTTGCAGGTTAGACATGTAATATTTACTGTAGCAGAAATAAAGTTCAGTGAATCACAAAACAATCATTTTCTTCAGAAGGAACTACCTACTTATTACTGTTGTTATATTGAATTCTTAAATTTCTGGTTTAGTGGATCACTGCCAACTAATCTTATTCCCTTAAAAAATTTGGAAGGCTTATCCTTCTTAAGGATCATTTTTAAAACCCGTAGCAGTGCTGTTTTGCATTGGTGAGAGAATTTTGGTTCCACAGACTGGCCTTGCATGAACGAAGGTGTAACAGAATCCCCCTTTGCATTCTTAAAAGTGGCTTGACCATGGTAGTGACCTCTTTTCTTCACTACCATCTGTGAACCATTGGTAGGAACCATTGTCTAGCTAAAATTCAGAACCAGTTAAATGTACCCTTTTAGGAAGAAGCCTGAGAGAATTCTGAGTTGAAAACGTTTTCCTTGTCCCGGAACTCTTGTATGGGAAGTTTACATGTATTTACCTTATTGTACAAGTGAAAACTCAGCATCGCTGTTTCTAAAAGGACTGTCTAAAATGTCTGCGAGATTGTTTTCAGATTATGTAGATTTCACTGTAACCTCCATTTTAATACCAGCAGGCACAGCTGTTTGGTCCAGAAATGGAGGACAGGCCTCATCATCTCCTAATTATGAAGGACCCTTACACTCTTTGGTAAGTCTCATCTTCTAATCTCTCCTCTAGCCACTTCGTATACCACCTTTCTCTTTTTGCGTCTAGTTGACTCTCTAGGGTTCTTATTTCACTAGCGGGGAACTTTAGACTAATGTTAAGCACACGAGTTTGGTTAGAGCCAGAGTCATTAGACTAGATATATATATATACTTGTTGCTGTTTGTAGATTGTAACCCAGATGCTGTAAGCCCGAGGGCTCCAAATACCTAGGGCCAGGTAAGAGATTAAAAATCCTGGAGAGAGAGTGGCATCCGTCTGTCTTTGGGAAAGATCCTTGTCAACGATTGAATCACTTTACTGATAGGAGAGCGCTGGAGTCACGCCGAGCTGCGTGGCTGGAACACTTGAAGATCAGGAGACCTCTGCCTTACTTTCCAGAGTGGCAGGCTTGTAAGGGCTTTCCTCTCCACCTCTGAATAAGAAGTCTGCCATCTGTTTCCATGTTCGCTTTGGTTCTTCTAGAAATCGACTCATGTCATTAAATGTCTGCTCTTCCGTTAGGGAGTAGCTGAAAATTTCCATGAGTGCAATTAATATTATAAGTACTCATCCCATGATGATTTGTTATCTGACACTGTAGTCTTTCTCAAGTCATGGTGGATGTGGCTGAAAATGTGCATGAAATAACATTGCTCTGGGCGGTATTCGGTCGCTATATGAATCAAATGGGGAGAGGTAGCAGCAAGGAGGTCTTCAGCCCTTCAAGGATGGTTTTCCCTTTTTTCATCCATATTTTGAGATAGAACACGGAAGAGGCATTGATTGGTTGATACCTGCCTAACTTAATGTCTTGGCAGCAGGTCAGAATTTCCTTTCTTCTGTTTTGGCTTACTGTTTAAATTAAGGAAAATCTAAAAATGGAAATACAAAGGTGGATTTCCCCCTTGGTTGTGGTCTTCTTTGCTGTAGTGTGGAATCATTCAGCCATGCATTTTGGCCAATAAAGGCAGGCACAGGGCAGGACAAACGTATGCACTACCTGCTTAGCCTACATTAATTAATTAACCCGCAGCCCACTTCCAGAGAGCCCATAGTAGTTTTAAGTGTTTACCTCCATCAGTTATTCTCTGGGACCCAGCTGTCAAAACTAGGTTATGTGCCACTGTATAGCCATGAAGTCTAGGTTTGTAGTTACGAACTATGGGTTTAGTCCTCTGAATTCCCAACACTCACGAGGGGATTCACAAGGAGAAACTGCTCTCCCCACAAGGAAGCTGTGAGCCAGAAAGGATGATAGGCACGTGTATTACTTCCTTTCATGCTCACATTGACATGTGGAAGTATGTATTACCGTTCTCATTTTTATAAATTACGAGGTATAGACTCAAAGAGGTTTAGTACCTTGTCAAAGATTTCATAAGTAGCAGCTAGGAGTTTACGGGAGGTCCCTTAACACCAAAGCCCACCAGATCAGAAATGCTCTGTACCGTAGACAAACTGTATTAGACACACATTCCTTCTGTCAGTATAAAATAATTAGAAATTGTTTTTCTCATGCAGTGGAGGTAGTACATCTGTTGGCACAGCCCAGTGGAAGTCAAAGCAGACTGTAGCAGGACCCAGTACAAAGCAGCACTAGATTTGAAGTCCGAAGACTTAGATTCAACCCTTCACTATACCATTTCCCAGCATCGTGACACTGAGTAGTTAATAATTAATTTCTCTGAGCCTCATTCGCACATGTGTATGGAAGGGGTAATCCTTCCCTGCTTGCCTTACACGTGGAGAATGAAGAGCCAGGGAGATGGCCTATTTTAAAACACACACTGGAAAGTGACAAGCAGGTGTTTATTTGATATCATTATTGATCATACCAAAAAAGGTTCATACACATCTACATGTCCTTTTTCCTCACAAACTCTATAGTATCAACCTTTCCTAGTTGCAGAAAACTAGGATCTTAGTGGCTGGGATGGAAAAAAAAAAAGTTACTTGGTTTTGAATTCTATAATTTAGTTTTATAAGGTGAATTTTATACAGAGCAAGGGCTTTGAAATCAATTAGAAGCCCCTGGTAAGCAGTTAATTCACATCTTTGTGCTTCTTCAGTCGTGAAATCTCATACCACTTTGGTGGACAACATTTTTTTAATGTTTGTTCTATATCCGTTTTGAGTTCCTACTCTCCTCTACACACACACAAGCTGGTGATAATAGATAGAAAACAAGACACACTGGTAAAAATAGATAGTACTCAATAAGAAATTATAGTCTGTATGCATTTACCTGTCTCTGACTTGATACGTAGCCCTGTATCATATGCTATAGAGGAGATGAAGGAAATACGCATCCAAGAAGATCGTTTAATTGGGAAACTATAAATGCATCATCTTTTCATTGTTAAGTTTTTGAAATCCTTAACCAATGCCTGCTACAATGTTTCTTACATTCTATAGACTTTTTTGTTCTAAAGTAAATCTAAATTCTCTTTCAAGCAAATGCAACCTAGTATAGCAGATGTACATTGTAATGTCCTAGAAGATTACTTTGTTCATGACAAATAACACTATGATACACCATTAACATTTTCTACTAGTTTTCTAGGAAGGTCACCATCTACTATTGTTTTAATGAAATAAATTTCATTGGAAACATATATTCAAAACCTCAAAGGATGATTTGTGTCAACTCAAGTTTTGTTACTATAACCTCTGCATACATTTCAGACTAAATCCAATTTTGCATCGTTTGTTAATCAACAGCAAAGCCGAATTGAAGATCGCTTAGAAAGACTGGATGATGCTATTCACGTTCTCCGGAATCATGCAGTGGGCCCATCCACAGCTATGCCTGGTGGTCATGGGGACATGCATGGAATCATTGGACCTTCTCATAATGGAGCAATGGGTGGTCTGGGCTCAGGGTATGGAACCGGTCTTCTTTCAGCCAACAGACATTCACTCATGGTAAGTGATGGCATTTGTAGACTCTTTAATTACTGATCCTAACAGAATTAGAATTTCAAGTATAAATACTACTACTGCTGTTTTGTTCTTTTTTAAATAGCTTTATTGAGATATAATTCACTTCAATGTAATTCACCCATTTAAAGTGTACAGTTCCATGTGTTTTATTTAGTATGTTCACAGGGTCATGCAGCCATCACCGGTCTAATTTTAGAATGTTTTACCTCCTGAAAAAAGAAAAAGAAATCCCCATTAGTTGTCACTCTCTATTCTTCCCTCTCCCTGGACCCTAGCAACATTAATGTACTTTCTGTCTGTATAATTTGCCTATCTTAGATCTTTCCTATCACTGGAATCATACAATACGTGATGGTCTTTTCTAACTGGCTTCTTCCAGTTAGTGTAATGTTTTCAAGGTTTATACATATTTTATCCTGTATCAGAGTATCATTCATTTTTATTGCCAAACAGTATTTCATTGGATAGGTGTACATTATATTTATCCATTTATCAGGTGATTCATATTTGGGTCCTTTCCACTCTTGGCTATTATGAATAATGCTCCTATGAGTACAAGTTTTTGTGTGATGTGTGTCTTCATGTCACCTGAGTCTATACCTAGGTGGACATTTCTGGGTCATTGCTGGTGTTTTAAATTCTTCATCTTAGTAACGCATCTAAAGGACCCACTTTTGTACATGTTACATTGTTGGCATTTCAGATATGAACAGGTTGAAATTTTTTATTATTATTGAAGAATCCAAATCGATGTCTTTTGATGCTGAGTATGGGAGGCGGAAATATCTGGTATGTTTATTGGTCTAAATATATGGTGTGAGACTGTATAATTCAAGATATAGTAGTTTTATTAATCACTACCCGTTTATGAATAGGTGTGTATTTAAATAATATTTAAGTAGATTTGTCTGTATTACAACTGGAATTTCAATTCGGCCCATTGCTTTTGAAAAGGATTTGGGAGTGCACCCTTTTTATTTAGGTGATTATGAAAATTCAGAATCTTCTTAACAAAATATTAAGTGATGACCATAAGGTGACCGAGTGGGTGGAGAATTAATCACTAGCGATTCTATGTAATTTTGCTTCTTATAAACGCCTGCCTGATCAACAAACACCTTCGTGTCCTGTTTTGTACCTTGTAGGCTCTTTAAAAAGTTGCTTGGATGAAGGTCTGTCTTCTGCTACCACTGTAGCATCTCTTGTTTACTGATGCTTCCAAGAGAACACAAAATAAGCACAGGTTGTTCTGAGGCTCTTTCAGTTCTTGCTCAATAGGGTTCTTCTGTCCTCCTTTCAGTTTCTCTTAATAAAAGAGTAGGATTGAGAGTACCATCCTGAGCGGTATATTATGGAAACCTGCAACCAATTTGAAACCAAAAATACTGGTTTATAAATAGAAGCAATGAACTCACTTCTAAAACGTGGAAAGATATTTTTGAATGCCAAAGCCGAATCTTTTTTTTTTCTTTTTTGCTTTTCCTTGACCTCTATCCTAAAAATTCATCATTGAGTAAAAATTGTTTGTCTATTCATGGCAGTTGCTAAGAGTTTACAAAAGGAAAATCTAGATTTTAATTTAGCTTGGCCTCAGGTAATGTGTTAAATACACTTGGGATGCATATAATATGAGGTTTTAGTTTGTACAGCTCTTTTCTTTTTAAACTACAGTGTTTAAACAATACTGCTTTTAATTAAGAAATCTGGCTTTATTAAAAGCCAGATCTGTGACTTATAACCATTTCTCTATATCTGCTCTCAATCAAGAGAAAAATAGTTTAATTTCTGTAGCTGTGTTCGTTTTGCATATGTTAAATGCATGCAATGTGCACCCAGGGCATTGCTTCAGAGACAATTTTTTCCATAAATATGTAAAGTTTGCTCTTAAATACCAGATGTAGGTTAAGTGGTTCTTTAAAATAATAAACTATACTTTTTGGAACTATTTGACCTTTGAGTTGCCTCCCCCTTGAGTCTGATTCAAAGGTGGGATAGGAGGAAGGGACTGGAGTCAACTTTGGAGATGGGAAGTTGGACTGACCTGGGGGAGGGGAAAGGGAGAGAATCGAGCAGAGCAACAGAAGGAGGGAAATAATCGGCCAATATTACACAGAAACGTTTTTGATTTGATTGTGAAAAAAAAAAAAAGCTATGCAGGAGCAATAAAGCTGCTAGTTTTGCTGATGAAGAAAAGTTCCTGTTCACTCATCTGAAGACGTTTATAATTCAGTCAAGGATGCCCGCAGAGCCAACCAGGTAGTAGACAGACTCCAAAGACGTGGCATGGGGATGTCCTGCTGCCCTTTAAACCACGAGAGGTTTTGCAGTCTTTCTCTTTTCTTCTCAAAAACATCCAGCAGGTCCACAGAGTCTGAGCTTCCCAGCCTGAAACCCTAACGTGTGTGAAAGAGATCAGATTGTCATTTCTTTCCTCGCGCAAACTGGTATGAATTTTCAAACAAAAACATAAGAACAAAGGAAATAGTTTTTGAATTTAGTCAGTCTGAAGTTAGCCTTTGACCATTTGATACATTCCACAATAAAAAGGAAGTTGAAGGGGAAGAGAAAAAAAAAAAAAAAACCCACTCCCCCCCTCCGCCCCACCCCCGAACAACAACAAAAAAAAAATTTCAAGGAGGATACTGGTAATGTTTTCCACATTTGAATTTTAATACATGAAACAGGCTATAAAACTGTGGCCAGCTGCAGTAAATAAAGTAGCAGTGGGAGGTAGACACCGGAAACTTCAGCGCAGAGGACACTGGTGGGTGTTTCTTTCCAGCTACACACACCTTCGTTCGTTGTTCTGGAGTAGAAGCCAGTTGTAGTAACTTAAGACCCGTCCCAGGGCTAGTTCTGTTCTGAGCAAATCTCCTTTATAAGTCTCCTCAATAATTCCTTCTGATTAAAGAACAGACAGCTCTGAATCCTCTTGACCTCCATCCTCTTGCTTCCTCTCTCCCCGCCTTCCGAAAATCAAAACAAAATGGCTTGATAACTTGGAACATGATAGAAGCATTTCTCTCTGCAGCAGCTTGAAATCGTGGTGGGGAAAACTGTGGTTCTGCCTCGGCTATTATGTTATCTCATTTAATTGCTAACATATTGTACTTAGCTTTTGATTCATAAAATGTTTTCCTTGGAGTTCTGGAGTAGGTCTTCAGTGATTTACGAAGTATTAGTATAATGAAAGCGTTTTTTTTTTTTTCACAGCAGCATGGCTTATAATGCTAGCGTGAATGTTGTATCCTTGCAGGCTTTCTAGATGATATTTGGCCAAGCTCTTTCCTGCCCCACAACCTTCACTGGCTTCCCGTTATCTACAAAATAAAGACCAGTTTCTTAAGCCGGTTTGTTAAGCGCCGTTACCGTTGACCAAAAGCCTTAGGTGCACCGTGCCAATATGCAGCAATTCTTCAGCAGGACCAATCTGTGCATTTTACCAGAATGTGCCGTGTACATTCTCATTAGGTAGTTCTCCTAGGTCTGTCGGGCTTAGCCTGCTCTACCCACGTTTCTCTGTCCATCTCATTCCCCACCACTCTCAAAGCTCTGACTCAAATCCTGCTTCTTCCAGGAAGCCTTCCCTTGCTGCAGCCACTTATGATAGTCCATTTTCTCTTCTACTTTCCAGAGCTCTGTGAGTCATACTGCTGGCTAGATATTTCTCTCACCCAGTCATGTAAGCCATGCAGGCGTGGCTTTTGCCTTACCACCTAGATTATAAATTCCTTGAGTACCATGTATTACATTTTTGTACCCCCCCCCCCCAGCAAATAAATCTTCAAAGTGGGGAGAAAGGAAACTACTGTTTTCTGACTGCCTCACAAGTTGCCAGCCCCTCTGCCAGATGCTCCAGAAACATTATCTCAGGCGCTCTCCCCAGGAGCCCTTTGAGGATGATAATGACGTCCATCTTAGGAGTTGGTCACATGGGCCTTAGAAGGCTTGAGGAGGCTGAACTCATGAAGCCAGCTTTAAACTCGGATACAATGCCTCCACCTTCCCTGTTCTTTGTTTACTACCTATAGCTATAGGTGCCCCTCTTCAGAACTAATTTTAGAGTGGTGAGATCTTGGGACTTTCAAATCGTGGTAAATGTTCCTTGATGAAAGAATGCCCAGGTACCTTGTGGCCAAGTTCCCAGAAGCTCTTTACCCAAATGCAGAGGTAAAGAATTTTTCCTCCATTGCGGTATGTTAGTTTAAAACCCACATCGACTAACACTTATTCTTAAATCAGCATGTCTGTGCTAAGTGGCAGGAGGTGTAGTGAGCTCCCCTTACTAGGGTCATGAAGAAGTAAATTTTAAAGTATTTTTCTTTCTCAAACCGCCCACGTTTCTGACAAAATCAAAGCAGAAATCTCTGAATGTGAGAGAATGAAGAAACAGGTGGGTTTGTCACTCAGCTCATTAGACACGGTTACCCAGATATAACCCCCCTGTGCTTCAGATACCTCCATGGTTAATCCTGATGTTAAATCGTTAGGTTTTTGTAAATTATTGAAATGGCAGTTTTTCAAATATAGTTCTCTCCAGTATTCATTCACTCTTCAGATCCACAGATGAGACCTGAAAGAAAGCCTTTCCGATGACCTAATCTCCTCTTTTAACTGATTAAGAACAAAACCCACATCAAAAATGTCTTCATGTGACTTTGTATGTGCTTCTGATTACTTGTCAGTAGAGTCAGGTACAAAGGGATCATTTAGCTAAAAAATCTCCTCTGCTATTAATATATAATGTTACTGTGATTTCCAGATCCTTTTTGCTTAAAGTCCATTTATTCATTTCTAAAAATATTTATCAGGTGGTTACCAAATACCAGGCTCTGTGGTACCACGTGGTCTCTGCTCTCAAGGGGTTCATAGTTTAGTAGAAAAGGACACATGTTTAAAACCAAATTGCTGTGGAGCCTGCTTGGGATTCTCTCTCTCTCCCTCTTTCTCTGCCCCTGCCCAGCTCACGCACACTTACTTTCTCTCTCTCTCTCTCTCTCTCTCTCTCTCTCTCTCTCCAAAATAAATAAACATTAAGAGACAAAAAAAACCCAAAACAAATAACCTTGCTGCAGCAATATACCAAGCCCCATCAGAGAGCAGAGACTCAGCTCTGTTACCTGGGAGGGAAGGATGCCATTGTCTCTTCGTAGATGAGTAGTGACCTAAGGACCTGGTTGCTCTGATTGACTTAGGGGTGGAGGAGTCCTGTAAAACTCCCCACCCACACCCATCCTCCACAGCATCCCTGAGACCCCTTCCTAGAACCTCCAAGTGGGGCTGTGGCCTGCATTTCAGAAAACGCACATTTCAGATACAAGCCAATCCTAGATGAGTTTCCCACTTTACATAACCTCTTCATTTGGAGTTAAAAAGAATTTATCAGAAGAAAATTCACTGGGTGATAAAGCACCTTTTTTACTTAACTGACCTTTGAACATATGAGAACTTCTACCATGTAGGGCTTCATGAGATAAAAACTGAACTTAGTTTTGCTTTCATAGTTCTTAAGAGAGTTAAGACCATTGAATTTTAGATTCTAAAAGCACCCCAGAAGTCTTTTAGCCCAGGGCCCTTATTTTACTGCTGAAGACTGAAGCCCAGAAAGGGGAAGTGACCCAGGCATGGACGCCCACTAGTTAATGGCCAAGCTAGGATAGAAACCAGACAAGCCAGCAAGGGGAGCTGCACCCTTTGTACTAAATACCACACTGCCATTGCGAACTTCCTCTCTAACCCAATACCATAGCAATTTCAAAACTGTGGCTGATACTACGAACCTTTTCGTTGCTGACTGAAACTAATGAAACCCAAGGAAAAACTATTTTTGTTTTATTGAAGTATAATTGACATATAATGTTATCTTATTAGTTTCAGGTATACAATGTATTGGTTCAGCCATCTTATACGTTACCCAATACTCAGCACGCTAGAAACCCAAGGCAATTCTTTATTTTTCTTTTTAATGTTGTTATTTTTGAGACTGAGAAAGAGACGGAGCGAGTGGGGGTGGGGGGTGGGCAGAGAGAGAGACGGAGACACAGAATCCAAAGCAGGCTCCAGGCTCTGAGCTGTCAGCACAGAGCCCGACACGGGGCTTGAACTCACGAGCTGTGAGCGAAAGTTGGACACTTAACCGACTAAGCCACCCAGGCACCCCCCCAAGGCACTTCTTTAGTTGCTCCTTGGCTTCAAGCAGCAGAAGAGAGTAATGGGCAGGGATGTGTTATCTTGGGTAGCATTTACTGGGATGTAGTCATGAGAGTAGTAGAAGTCAGAAAATTCTATTTCAGTGAAGGTATGACCCGTAGAGGCTTTGTCATCTTCAATCATGTTCCTCTTATATCTTCCCAGAATTTTGATTTCATAAAGTTTTGTGTATATTTGAGCACATATTACATTTCTAAGCAATTATTACCATAGGATATCAGGGATCTTAGGTATCCTCTCCATCCACATCCCGCTACAAATCCCTTGCCAAGCAGTCAACAAGCCTTTATCAGCCCCTTCTTCCAAGGATAAGTAGCTCTACTTGACCACAAAGCCCATTTCTGTCAGATGTTGGAAGATTCTTCTTTATGTCCAACCCAAATTTACTTCTCTGCACAGTCCTTGTTTTTCTGTCCACTGAAGCTAAGTCAACCCAACAGCTACTTTAGAAACTTACAGTTATTTGGAAACTGTCTATTCAGTATTTTTTTCCCTCTAGGCTAGATATTTATATCTTCAAATATTCACCCCTCCCCCCAAAAAGTTTTGATTTTATGACTGTCCAGTGCATTCTCCCTAGTTGAAAAGGAATGCTTTCTTTCTCAAGGACCTTTTAGCGTGTAGAATCTCAAACTGAACACAGTGCTCAAGGAGTCATCAGGGTGGACTAGGGTGGATATGTTACCAAACCCATTCAGTGTGTTGTATCTTCATTTAAAGGCCACCTAACAATACCCTTTCACCATTTTTGATGACTTTATCATCCTGCTGACAAATGTCGAACTTGTGATCAGCCGAAATCCGTAAGCCACACACCTCTTAACTGTGGTACCAGTACAAAACTTCACCCTCTGCCTTTGAATTTCACGCTGCAGCCTTCAGTCTGTTTCCAGTGGAAAAGTCTTCTTTCGGTCCCCATTCAGTCACATATTCTGCCAGGGTGCCATCAATGCCCCCATCAAAGCTACGAATAGAAGTGTTAACCAGGGGAGGACACAGAGAGCAGGCCTGAGTTTCAGTGCTACAGACATTCTCTGTACGCTTACACCGTCCCCTGCCTTAGGGTTTATATTTCAACCAGTTATGTCCAACTAATTTTACTCTCCTGCTGTCCGCCCTCTCTCATTTTGTCCATACCATTATCACGAGACACTAGGCATGCAGTGTTCCCATGAATGAGGAAATGAGGTCTGTCCGCAGAGACTTGTTCTTGGTGGAACCGAACTGAGTTTGAGAGGTCATCGCCTCTGTTTCAGAGCACTTCGAAACTATCTTTAATAGCCTGTTATAGAATTTCACTTAAGATCTTACTCATCTACATCGTCTTTCCAGAACTACCCTGTAGAAACCAATATAGGTTTTTCTCTTTGATTAGGTAATTTGCCTACCTATAGTGTTTCACCGTGTCTCCTAATCTCCACAATTATCAAATATTTCTGAGAACAGATTAGCAGTCTCAACTGAAAGGTTTTTTTAATCTATATCAATATTGTACTTTATTTTAAGAAAACTTAAAAAAGAGAGAGAAGAAAAAGAAACTTGAAGAAATTCTCTTTATTTTTTAAAACTTTTCCTAGCTTTTTGAGATGTTATTGACATCAAACAAAGGTCAGTGTAAGGTATACAGCTTGATGATTTAATGCACACGTATATTGCAAAATGACTACCACAGTAAGGTTAGTGAACACCTCCCTCGTCTCACAATAATGACTTTTGTGTGTGTGCCTGGTGATAACTTTTAAGATCTACTCTTAATGACTTCCAAATATATAATACGGTATTAATTACTGTCCCCATGCTGTGTATCACACCCCAGAATCTGTTTTTCTTAAAGCAAGAAGTTTGTACCCATTCACCAATATCTCCCCATTTTCCCCAGCTACCACCATTCTTCTCTTCTATTTCTTTGAATTTTTGGTAAAGATTCTACATACAACATATGAAAATATAACAGTATTTGTCTTTTTCTGTCTGACTTAAAGAATTCCCCTAACCATGGATTAGTTACAACAGTTTAAGAATCCTTGAACTCACCATTTGGTATTTCTGCATAAACACAAATGAAAGCCCAGAGGTTTTAAATACAACCATTAACAACCCCTGAGACGAGTAGTTAGGACATGATGAGTGCCCAGATCTCACAGCAGGGAGTCCAAACTAGGTACCGCCCTTCTCCCCCTCTCCACCCCCGCCCCCGCCCCCGCCCACACACACCCATACCTGTTTTACTCAAGTCAGGCCCCGTGACCTGGAAACAAGACAGTCAGTCTGCACTGGACCTAAAAGATTTAGGTCAAACCCAAAACATTCCCTTTCTCTGCTTCTAGGACAAAACAAGCCTAGTTCTCTAATTATTTTCCCCTAAAGTATGTGTTTAGCACCCTGGTGTCATGAACTTTTAGTAAATAAAAACAAAAACTTATTGTTTTCCTCACTTTTAAAATATAAAAGCATATTTAAAAGGGACTCTTTGGCGTCATCGTAGTTTTACTTTGCTTTCTTCTTAAATAAAAGAGGAAAAACCAGGGAGATGCTTTTAATGACAGTCATTTTCATATTTTTATTGAACTTTTACTGGGGACAAGGACACTGTGCTAAACTGTCCATAGTTTGGAAAAGGCACGACCCCTATATTTAAAAAAAAAAAAGGAGTATTACCCTTATTTTTTCTCGAGAAAGCAGATTTTCTGGGAGAAAGAATATTATATATATTAGAAAATAAACAGATGTTCATTCCCTCATTCTGTGTCTTCTGTGCCTTAGATCCTTTGGGGGTTATGAAATGTGTGTAAGAGTCTCTGATCCTCTGATCCTGTGGGCCTTTGACCTTGGGAGGGTGATAACACAAGTATGTGACCGACTGTAATACAAGGTGGAATTATGAAGTGACCAGAGAAGCAGCTCAGAGAAGGATGAACATAGCCCAGCCTTGGGAGACAGCTAAGAAAACCTTCCTGGAAAAGGTGTCGTTGAGCTCATATTAGAAGTTTGCATCGGATTTCAGCAGTTAGGGACAGGCTAGGAAGGGCATTGCAGAGCGAGAGAATAAAATGATTAAAAACATATGCAGAAAATAAAGGATCTTATGTGCCCAGATTGCCTGATGAGACGGGCCCTTGCAGCACCAGCCAGGGCGCCCCGGGTGGAAAGCCCCTCCTCGAAGCCCAGCAACTCCAACCACTGGCTCAGATATTTCACATGAGAGTCCACAGGAAGAGCGAGTTTTCATGTATATTTTTTTACATCCAAATTAAATTAACTCATGGAATTTTCCACCCTTAGGAATTAAAGTAGCTGCTCATGAAGTAATTCAGTTATGTCATTCATACCAAAACAGAAAATACTGGAGCAACCTGGCACTGTTTAAAAGCCAAGACTAGGCCTTGGCCATTTTATATATTTTTTTCAAAATCTGTGGTCGTTGTGTTATTTTAACTTTTATTGTGGCTGTAAATTTTTCAAATCAAAAGTGTCTTAATTGCTTAGAAAATAGAAGTGTAAAATGGGTTCAAAATAAGGAAAGAATTTAGGCATAGCAGCTTTAGGAGTGAAAACCTAAAAAAAAAATAAAATAAAAAGGCAAAAAATTTTAAAAAGCTTGAACGCTGCATTTCTGAAACACGAGGATTCTACCTAATTGGCTGACATTCACAGTTGTGCATAATTATAGCTTCCTCTATATCCATAAATCATCTTACAACTATAAAGTTGAGTTTAACCAAAAGATCTGTCCAATATTAGTTAAATGACATCTTTGGGGAAGCATTGTCCTGATACAATAGCCACATTCATTTTCAAGCAACTAATTGGACTTACTGTCAAAAACCAGGGTATTGCGTTTCCACGTTTTAATTTTACATTTGCCTTCTCCCTGGCTTCTGCACATGGACGGGTCTCGTTTGGAACTGCAAGTGTGTGAAAGTTATTGGGGAATGGTAGTCTCTGGGTAATGTTTCTGTGAGCTGCCCAAATTCTTCCCCCCGTAGTCTAGATGGGAAACAGCTGGGTTTTGTTTAAAAAGCTGTTTTGCGAAATGTCTGAATCTTGAGGTGTAGAACTGAGGTCACCAGTAAAGCAGGTGCTCAGGGACAAGTGAGAAAGACTGGAGGCTGGCTGGCCCTGTAACCTTCTGCGGGGTGCTTCCTAGCAGAGGAAAAAGTGAAGTTGGCCCCTTTATTTAGTACACAAACAGATAGAAGCAAGTAATCGCATTAGTGATGCTATTAGGAAGGGAGTATCTTTGAACATAGCCAGCCCCTGAGTGAATAATTAGCTCAGTGTGAAAGGTACCAAAAGGGTTCTTTCCCTCGCAGGGCTTCAAATACAAAGGTCCAAGAGTTTAACTTCCTTTAGATGTTAGAAGCACTTAAATTTGCTCTTTAAGTATACCCACAGTAAAAACTACAATTTCAAGTAAGTAGTACCATAACTGCGTATGTCCTCCAAGTCCATGGGTACAATCTAAGGGAGGAAAGAAACCTGAATTGGCCAGACCAGTACCCGGGCAGTTTTGAAAACGGCAAAGTAAGAAACATGTGGAATCACTAAAGTCCAGTGCACGGCAGATATCCACCAGTCTGCAGATGAAAGGAAGCAACCTCCTCCCCTGAGAGCTGGGGGTTATTAGCAGCTGTTTATCCAGTCGGGAATAGAGATTAACATTGTAATTTTTTTTTTTTTTTTTTTTTAAGAACTAGAAGGGAATTTGTTTGGGAAGTTGGCTCTTCATATCAAGTCACTGTGCATTGCCAAAAAAAACTTCCTTTCTCAGAACTCATGTACGAGAGTTGAGCAATGTTAGGATTCTCTGAGAATCTCTGGATTACCAAAAGTCTATCTCCATTAAATAGAACAGAAAAGGACAGAGAAATGGATGGATGCCTGCCATTGACACATTCCCTTGAACTCTTCCAACGTGAAACAAGCTGGTTACCTGCCCCTAGCCTGCCCCTAACTGGGGGTGCTCTCCCCTACCCCCACATTCCCCACTGCCCCCCAACTTAATCTTTACCACTCAAAGGCATACCCAAATGGATTTTGTACATACCTACTTCTTGTCAAATGTCTTCTCAGGACATGTTGAGGAAGGAGCGTCGGTCTCAAAAAAACCAACCAAACAAACAAAAAAAGAGTTGGATATTGGTATTTTTCCCCCTGATTTAATGCTACCTTTAATGTCATTTTCTTTTATTAAATCCTTTCTTTTGCTTTTGATCTTATTTATAGCAGAGCCACTGGTCATATGGAAACTATTATTGTATAGCTAGGAGATGAAAGACTTCACTGCAGTTAAATAAGAGTGAATCATTCGGGCCAATAATACACACATACAGTGAGGTACCATTTGCGTCCACAATGCCCTGTGTTGTTCCCTTTGTAGTAAAGCCGTGGAGGTTTATAAAGCGCTTCACAAAAATCTGCCTTTTGTCCAAAATATGTAGTCTGACAACACGAAAACACATTAATATATAGTCCCTAGCTGCTTCTTCATATATCTGTGTAATACCAAAAATAATGCCACTTCTCGGTGTAAAAACAGAAACTTTCATTTAAAGGTGAGATGTTATCTCACGGATGTTAAACGTCATCTTTTTTTAGATAATTTGTGTCAAAATTCTACCCATCATTCAAAGCCTATTTAAGAAGGAAGTCCCTGGTTTCTCAATCTGATATGGTTTTGCTCATCCTTTAAAACCCCACATAACCTTGAACTCCTTCGTGGCATTCCCTTAAGTTTGTCTTACATGTCTTCAACATTAAGCTGTAAGAATCTTAAGTAATAGACGTGTCTATCTTTTATTATTTCTCCTACAAATACCTGAATAGTGCCTTGCATACAGTAAACATTTCAGAGGCATTTGTCGAATTAAACCAAAAATGTTTACTTGTGGATAGAAACCCTTAAAATGTGTCTTTGACGATATCAAAAGGTTATAGATTTCAGAGATAGTAAAACAGATACATGCCACATGTTTCATCATTTACTATCTAGGAAGCATCTAATTGCACGTGATAATATTGCAATCCTATACAATGTCCTGTATACCTAGTCCTTGCCCTCGGGAGACTTACATCTCAAGACAAGTGTAAGCTTTATGAATGGCAGCCAAACAAAAGCATTGAAGCGAGTGCCCTGCGCTTTAATTAAGCACTGTCCGTGAGTGCTTTTCAGGGCAGTGTCCATAATGAATAGTCAGGGGAGAGCCCTGTCCAAGCCCAGCAAGATGGTGAGAGTTCTAGAGACCCAGACAGTCAAGGAGTAGTTGGAATAAGGGGATCTGTGGGACTAATAAAAAAGAAGTGGTCGGTGAGTTGTGCCGAGGAAGCCAGCACTGGGAGGCAGAGCAGGGAGGGCTTGGATCAGGCCTTGCTGATGCAGGAGTGAATGTGGCCGATGGGCAGCCATGGGTAGGTAACTAAAGTTGGAGATTAAGGAACTTGAAAAGAGGAAGGGACTGGAACAAACGGCCCTGTGGTGTCCAGGTGAAGGACACAGATGCACAAGGTACCGATCTTAGACCTGACCCACAGAACAATGACAAGCTGTGCTAGAACCTTGACACGCAGAGGAACAGTTGACGGGCAGAGAATATAGCATTCAGAAAGGGGATATTTAGGAAGTGATGGGGAAGGAGTGTTTCATTGGTTTAGGGAAGCTTGTTACCCTTCCTTTCCAAATATTTTACAATAAGCATGTGTTCCTGGGATGATAAGAAATGCATTTAAAAAATAAAGGCCAGTGAGGTGAAGATAAGTCCCTAGGGATGGACCTCCCGGGCTGGCTACAGAGCACGCATTATGTGCAAGCCAGCCCCTCAGTCGTATGCTCTGCAGGTGTGTCTGTGCTCGGGGATCCCGAATCCCAGGCACACATCAGGTGTTCAGTTGTCTTTCCCGTCACTGCAGACAAAAGAAGCCGTGTACAAGTAATCGCAAACTTTCACCATAATCTCTGTGCTATATGGACTTGGTTCAGCAGACATGGATTAAGTTTAGTTGCCTACCACTTACTTACTAACCTGCTACCTGGGGCAAGAAGGGGTGAAATGGACTCTGTTAACCACCTGCTGAGGTTCTTACTTGGTGGAATGCATCCAGTTACAGTTTCCCCTATAGGAAAGTGTTGTAGAGAATTGGGGGCGGAGGGTGGAGATTCAGAGGAGAGAAATGAAACAGTTTTAATAGATGGAACTTATGAGTTAAGAAAAAAAAAAGATGAACTGAAATCAGATAACAACCATTTGCATCTCTCGAACTAAATCACAGAATCATTCATTTCAGCCATGCTGGTGGACATCAGGGGAGTTTCAGCCTGGCTGATCATGTGACAGGTCAGGCCTGCCAAGGCCGGGGTCATTCACATCATATTTAAATCCTCTTGAAAATTATTTTATCATCTGGAGAATAAGCATTCAATAAATCTCCAAGAATTGCCCAGTAAGGAATTACCTTAACTTTCAGGCAAAGCATAAGCAAAGCTGTGAGGCTGTGAGATTTCGAGGGAAAAAAAACAGGTGTTCTCTGGTGTGAGGAAGTCTTCTCCCAATAAACGGCTCTCAAGAATCAAAATCCAAAGAGAAGAAGTGAATCCAGATCTGACTTTTCGTGAAAAGTCCTTTAAATGTTTAATCACAGGAATTTTTAAAAAGTAGTCTGATAATTTTTTGAACTGAGAAATATGGAAGTGATATTTGTGGTTGAAGAGTGTCCCAGATGTTAGAACTTTCTCACACAAAGGAGTTGGTTATCAGAGGTGGGTCTTGTTTTCTGCTACATCTCGGGGCCTCCGGTGTTGTTCCTCGCAGTATCCGTCCGGTGCCACCGTTTCGTGAACTTCCGGGTACCCATCTGTGAGCCATTAAAGTTTGCATGACCACTTCCCGCCTCTTTAAAAGATGCACTTCTGGACTAAACAATGTTTTGTACCTTTGAGAAAATAAGTTTTCTTTCCTCTAATATGACAGAGATCTGGCAGGATCCTAGAAACTGAAATCTAGCCCTCCACAACTGTCATGTCTAATTGATATGTCATGGGGAGATTACAGTTCAGACACCAAAACTGTTTTCTGTGTCAGTGGGTGTCTAATTACAGTAAAAGCCTATCAACGTTTGTTTTGTGTTTATGGAAAAACAGGAAGAGGAAGAGGAAGAGAAGAGAGAAAAGTAAAAGTTACCAGGACTTTTTTTCTTTGTCCCATTTCCTTGTTTTGTTTCTTCTTTCTAAAAAACACCTATGTCAAAAGACACATTTTGAACCGGATGCCATGAATAACAACCTTTTCTGTTGATAATACCAAAAAGTTTCTGATAGCATATCTAGTTTTGTATCATTATCACTTGGTCTAGAAATTAATGACAAGTTTCCTAAAGTTCCCATCCTACACTCTTTTAGAAGGATTATGGTAGAAGAGAAGGAACTGAGGTCTGAAAGCCTGCTTTGAAGCAGTTATCTCTGGAGATAACATTAACAAGGATTGAATAACTGCCAAATGAAATTTAATACATTTTCCCATCCATGAAATAGGCCTCTTAAATACAACAGAATAATTACTTTCACAATACTCCCTGGAAACAAAGAGAGCAGAAACACTGAATGTCTTTTTTGTTTGTGGTGTTTGTTGTTAGCTCAAGGATCAGGATAAGGATATTTACCAGGATGCTGCACGCATCCCCACATTAAAATACCCTTGCCAACAGCCACCTAATTTGAAGCTGCATGTCTTTGAAATCTGTTTATGTTGGAGGAGTTGTGGCAAGTATTAAATTTTGTAATTTAGTTAGACATCTTGGCCATGGCCTTGGCCATACTTGGTGAACTATGGTGGTTTTTTTCCCTATGATAAAGAAAAATAAAATGAGTTTCGTATCTATATCTACACACACACACACACACACACACACACACACACACCAATCAAATTATTCAGTGTTGTTATAACTTTTCTGAACTCAAAATCTATTTTAGTCTTACTAGACATTTGCCAATTCGCTTCACTATCTTCAACCTTAGCTTTCTTCTCTGTAAAATGAAGAGTTTGGCCTAACTGGGTTCCAAGTCTCTCAAGCTCTTAAAGTTTCTATGCTGTGATTGAAAAGTGCTTCTAATGTATCCATCCTCTCCTTGGAAAGTAAGGTTATTTAAAATTATATGTTGCTTACATTATTCAAAAGAAGTAATGTACTGCTGAAGGTATTTAATTATTCCCAGTGATAAATTAACACAGGAAAATTTAAATAGCCATGTCAGAATTTGAATATAACTTGACCTGAGATGCAGGGTAACTTAGATATTTATATCTAAGAGCCATGATTTGGGGGGCATGATTTATGGTGGAGTGGGCATCCATGCTTAGACCACATGATCTTCCCTCCTCTTCTTCTGTAGTTCATTGAACCAGTAATGGGGACACCTAACCCTAGAGTGGCCCATTCAAAGGATGGTTCGTGTCTGCTTCAAAATGTTGAGCTTACCATCAGATGATCTTGGCATTCTGAGCTCAGAAATACTAAGACAGAGAGGGAGTTAGCAACAGGTTCAGAACCTTATAGAATGTACTGAGATATCATGAAAGGAGAGTTCAGACTATAGTCATGAAGGGGCAAATGCCAGAGAGACAGAGGTACCAGCAGAGGAACAAGAGAGGCTGGCCCATAAGAGACAAGGAGTGGCCTTAGGTCCTGGGTGTTCTCTGGGCTCAAAACCTAAATTACAGAAATCATGAAAAGTCTCCTTTTACTTGAGAGACTTACTATGAAAACCGCCACACTAAAGTGATCAGTGTGCAAAAATCCCACAGAGAATCTCTAAGCTTCATGAGGTCATCTAAGTTATTTACCATCCCATCCCTAGCACCCCCTGGAGTGACAAGCATGAAGTAGATGAGTAAATATTTCTTGAATTAATAAATGTACTCTTTGATCAATCAATTAACACTGTATAATTTTTAGAAATTTGATTTTGTCTTTTACATTTAGCATAAATACATCTAAAACCACATTGTATGTAACTAAGAAGACTATTCTTAAAGATTGCAAAAAATAAAATTTACTATCAATATTGATAAAATTAACTCCTTTCTTAGACTGGCTTTTAACTTTAAACTCTTGCTTACCTAGATGAAAACGTTATGAAAATAGGGCTTTAATGAAGTACAGATTTTCTAAAAGTAGGTACCATCCTTAGAGTCTATTTGCAGGTTGAAGGAATCTGCTTTTTTCTAGTTATATTCTTACCTATTTATTATTTGGAAGGTGGTCAAGCCTTGACCCTTGTATTCTGTACATATTGGCTCCTCCTTCTATTTATGAGCTATTCCAGTGATGGATTGTGTTGACCATCCACTATCATTCTTGCCTTGCCTCTTATGTGACCAAAAATAATGTTTCTGAAAGAGAAGTAAATGGGGTTAGGACATGCTGTCTGTGGCCAAGGAAACAAACAAAGCAAAGTTAATTCTTCAGAATACTATTGCATAGCCACAGGCAATGGAATTGATCCCGGAGAATCAAGCTCATTACCACAAGGATCTTGACCCATCATCATTCATTCATTTGACCTGGAATGTGCATAGTTTACAAAGGCAGCCTTAAGTCATCAAGAGCAACTTTGTTCCCAACTTCCTTTGTGGAAAATGATCGGTATATTATTTGAGATGATCTGTGGAAAATACATAAAGTTAGTTAACATGTATGGCTAAAATCCAAACAAATACAGTTGTAACAACTGTCTTCTCAACATATTTATAAGATCATTTAAGGTTTCCCTGTCATTGTGTAGGAGGAAAGATTTAAAATCAAATGCACGTGAAGAAAATAGAGACAAAGAATACAAAGATGATCTTAAATGAAGGTAGCTTGTGTTCTGAGGGGTTTTGAACTATATAGACTTTTATTTTTATGTGGTACGCAAGGATTTGCAGATATTTTCACATAATATCTATAACTGTTAAGTACCTATTATGTACCCGTTGTTTTGCCTATTACCACCCTTTGCAATAAACACGGGGCTCATTCTCTATAACCTAGTGTTAATTTCTTCAGTTTGTATTTGAATACCTTACCCACGGTTACACAGCTAACAAAGAAACCAGTTACAGTTAAAATCTAGGTATTGTTGATTCTCATCATTGTACTGCTTTTACTCAGTCTTTCATAATAGTTGAGGCAAGGAAAATACAAAGATAATTGGTTGTGGGCTCTTTTTTGCTCTTGTAAAAACTAATCTGAATGTGAACTAGAAGGGAGAAAAGAAGCACAGGATCAATATCTGAATATATTTTAAGTAAAAATCCAAACCCTAACCTTAAATTACATCACAGATGCCTACAAAGAAGGCTTGAGGGTTTTAATAGAACGCCTAACATAAAAGCATTTGCGTCTTTGCTATGCTCAAACCTGGGGTTACCTTCAGTGACTCCAATTCAGAATCGCCTTCTGTGCAAGTTTAAGAGATTAAATCCACTGGAAATACCAATAAATATGAGTCAGCACTAAGGTAATTATTTGGGTTGACATTGATTGACAGACTTCAAGAGCTACCATTTGATCAAGGTCTGTAAAATACACGCATACAAGTTGACATCTTAGATTGGAGGGATAATCATCCATTGAATCAGTCTCGTAAATGCACAAACATAAGAATGGCAAATCAAAACCTGAATGGAAAATAGCTATCACCTTTTTGTTTGGAATAAATACAAAAACATACCAAAAGTGAAAAATGGTTTGGAAGCATCAAGGGGGCCTGGCCTGCCTGGAAGGACGGGGCGCTGGTCACCAGGGGAAGGACGCCAGTGGCATGGCAGCGGTGTTAAACACGTGAAGGGGACTTACACTTACTCCATGAAACTCCCGAAGTTGAAACCAGAACCAGTGGATGGAATATACAAGGAGGCCAACTTGTGATGAAAATGGAATGGAACGGGCTGCTGTGGGAGGTAATCGAGGTCTCCTTACATTCGAAGCACCCTCCTAGAAGCTGAATAACCACCAGTCAGAATGTTCTGGGAGGGGACACAGGCACACAGGTGGCGGACATCCCTGGACTCTTAGCTACAGCATTCACTTATGCGTCCCGATGCCCATGAGTCTTCAAATCCTTTTATTCTTGCTATATTTTGAATCTGAGCAATTAGTATGATTTATGTGGTCCCTCCCCCTCCCCCCTGAGTTATTTCCTTCTGTACTGGTTTGGATTATGTAACGGTGATACTTCCTATCAGGTTGCTTTTAGATAGCGTGTGCTTCATTCGGTTCTGTGAATTTGGTTGTTGTCGGTTCAGATTCTGATTGTCGTTGCTTTCTTTGGAGATACTCTTTTAAAACATTTGGCAGCAAATGAGTGAAGATTCTGCTTTGTGGGCTTTTTGGTTTTGGATGGGGAAAAAATTAAACTTTTTGATTCATAACAGTAAAAATTCAGGGATAAATATTTTTAGGGTCAGACCCACGATCCTACATACATTGTTCGCCTGACAATAGGCGGAGAGCCTAACTACTTGAAACTGCAAACAAAAACGTAAGCTACTCATGTTCCTCTTGGTTTGCAAATGCTGAATGGTTTTGCTTTAAGGCACATGCCATAAAGTCAGCAATTGCTGTCTCGTTGTCACTGGTGCAACATCTCTGGACCCTCGAGTAGGCAGTAGTAGTTACTAAAATGCTCAGCAGTGTTTCTTCCAGACCAAGTCATCATGCTGTATTCTGTAATTTTATTCATGGAAACGTAAAGAGTGTTTACAGTGCGGTATCTTTCTAGGATCAGAATAGTGGGAGGAAAAATGGAAAAATGTCCAAACCTCTTTGCATGGCAATGATGGCATTACTGGTGTGTTTAATAAAACCTTTATTGGTACATTTTCCGGTGTGGTGGCATTGGCAGAGACGGTCCCCCTTTGGATTTGGAGCTCAGCAGCTGATGAAATACAGTAAACATTAATCTGGGATGGGCTGCCAGTTTTGGAAAGCCAGGTGACATTTTATTATATTTGTACCGAGCAGGGGCTGTGTCCCATACTGCCGTAGCTTCCGCTGTCAGAGGCTTAGCTGGCATTATGGAAAAAAAAATGGCAGGCCTGAGAATCTTATCCCCTGAAATGAAAGTCGAATGCCAAATTGAAATTCCTGTAGGATTTCCGATAGCAATGGGGGAATTGAGAAGCCCACAATTAAGCATATGGGCATTAAGATAATTGTCAGATCTGTTGGCGGACATGATAGAAGACAGATGGGTACGAATCAGTGCGCTCCACTGCAGCACCCTGGGAGACAATTTGACGTTTTACCTGCCTGAGCTACTCTGCCATATTTGTCACTGAATGTACAGCACGGCATCTTACTGAGTGTGAAGTGTTTTGCAGGGTTCTGTAGGTGCGTGTGCGGTCCTTCAGCGCCCTCTAGTGAAAGGCATTTGGGAGTCTTGTTTTTCAAAGGCCCGTGTTCCTTCGGCTGGTCCTTGCTGCCCCTGGAAATAAACTCCACGGTTCCTCTCCCCCTTTCAGGTTGGGGCCCATCGTGAAGACGGCGTGGCCCTGAGAGGCAGCCATTCTCTTGTGCCAAACCAGGTTCCAGTTCCACAGCTTCCTGTCCAGTCTGCAACTTCCCCGGATTTGAACCCACCCCAGGACCCTTACAGAGGTAGGTCTGCCTCCGAAGGCCCTTCCGACCTCACTTAGACAATAGTGAATCCAGTGTTGATCCCAAGCTTACTTGGCATACACTCCTCAGGAAGCACTGGCAGAAAACCAAGAATCAAATTTGGTACAAAAATGGTAAGCAAATGGGAAAGCAGTTAGAACGTAGCCGGCTAATTGTGTTTCTTCAGTAACTGTTTTCCTCAAACATCCTCTGAAATCCTGGTCCTATTTCAGCAGGGAATGAGACAACAGACTGATGAGAGGAAATTTTATTTTAGCTATTTCCACATTTTACTCATTCAGGTCCTCTAATGTGGTTAGTTGTAGCCTGAAAATGATATTTCCAAATGAATAGGAAGGAAGGAAATTGTTTTTGTCGTTTAAGATGGAAGGAAATGTAGGTACATTTAAAAACTGGAACTTGGTGGAATGATTTTCACTTTTCGTCTCGCCCCACAATGATTGCCTCAAACCACGGACCCCACTCAGCTTTTCATGACCCCAGGAAGTTATACCACAGGAGCCAGACCTGGGTCCCATGCTCCCTGTGCAACTGGCTGGCCCGGTGACTGGCAGACACTTAAATTCTCATCACCCCCCCCTCCATGTTTAGAGTAAAGGTGATAACACTGCCACGGGAATATGCATAGGCTTTTTACCACTGGCTAAACATTGTACAAATTGAGTGTTAATTATGTGTGTGTTTGTGTGGGTGGGTGTGTGTGTGTATGGAGAGAGAGAGAGCGAGTCAGTGCTTCTTAAACTTGAGTGTATATAAGCGTGACTTGAGGACCTTGTTAAAGTGCAGATTCTGATTCAGTAGGTCTGAAATTCTGCATCTCTAATGGGTTCCAGTGATAAGGATGCTTCTGGACCACAGACCAATTTTGAGTGACTACACAAATTACAAACAGAGGAGAATACCCAATAGACATGCTTATACCTTAGAAATAAGTGGATACATGAGGGTCACGTTTTAAAATGTATTGTGATCTTGAAAGTTGAGCAGTGATAAAGCTAAAAATTTCTTCAGTGAGCAGCTAACTGCTTTCCATATGTACCATTTTTAAATGCTGATTACTCCTTGAGGATAAGAGAAACCTAATTTCAGAATATCATTAGGGTATCTATTGAAGTCTTGACTGCACATATTTAGCGTACTCCCTGGGAATTATATTTTAAGGACATTTTTCTATTAAATCATTGCATATGGAAGAAACTCAATATAATAGCTGATATTTACTTGGGTTCTTAATCAGAACATTGCGGTGTGTGATTTTCATGATTATGATTTTCATTGCAATTAAGTTGATGTTTTGTAGACAGTGAAATTACCATCTACTCCAAAAGATTGCAAAATAGAATTTAACCTCAGAGCCAATGCAGGGAAAACTTGCTTCCACAGGTGCATTTTTGAAACTTCACCAGATCGCATGGAAAAAAATGCGGCAGAAGGATCACAGTTCAGCAGCATGAACTGTATGGCTGGCAGCTCGCGGTCTGCAGTGTGTGCGTGCGTGTGTGTGCGCGCATCTAGTGTTTGGCAGAAACATCACCTGCTCTCTCTCTCTCTCTCTCCCGTTAGGCATGCCGCCAGGATTGCAGGGCCAGAGTGTCTCCTCCGGCAGCTCTGAGATCAAATCCGACGACGAGGGGGATGAGAACCTGCAAGACACGAAATCTTCCGAGGACAAGAAGTTAGATGACGACAAGAAGGATATCAAATCGATTACTAGGTCAAGATCTAGGTAACAGTATATGATACTGTCGCTTCATTTAATTCCTTTATTGGACTTTGATGAAGTGAACAGAACAGGAAGAAACTATTCAGTTTTTTCCTGGCAGGTAAATCGACAGCTGAAAAGAAAATTAAAGGCCTGCTCTAGAGGTACCGAAGTATCATTTGAGATACTGGTACTCTAGTGAAGCCTACAGTGTCTTTGCATTTGTGAATTTGGACGCAGTGCTAATTACACACGGTAAAAACAATTTGTAACTGATTCAAGTGCAAACCGTTGATTTTTAAAATGATGCATATTCTGCAAATTTGGTCCGAAATGATCTTTCCAAAATATTTCTAAAAAAGAGATCTTAGCCGTGTTAAAAACTCCACTGAGGTATATGCAACTATGACTTTTTTCTGATCTTGAACGTGAGAATATACTGATTTCCCAGCTTTATCTTAAATATGTTGATCTATCTAATAATAATACCTAAACTGCTCGCTTTTTTCTCCCAGATACTCCCTTCTACAGAAAATACAACTGCAGGAAAATAGCTTCTGGTTGGTTTTCTTAAATATCCAATATCTTTAAATTAGAGTCTTTCTCGTGGAATGTGAACTCTAGTCTGACGATCAGATGGTTTTCGAACACCGTGGCACCCCTGTTCTTTGCTTAGTTCCCTTGGGTAGTTTTCATTTGTAAATTAAATAAATTGTACCATGACTACACTTCCCCCTTTTAGAAGCTGTCATTCTCAGGGTTAGAGCTAATGCCCTTTAGGAATTAAGAACATGCCACTTTCTCATAATCACCTTTATAATCATTGGGATGAATTGCAGGACAGCCCCTGCTAAAACTTCCAGAAGATGGTACAAGCTTCTTACCCCTTACCTCCCACCATCACTAGAGTCTCCTGACTCTTGGCCACATTGGTGAAATTTTAAGGAGGGGCTTTCGCATCCCTACCGTCTTCTCTGCCACTCCCGTCAGTTCTCAGTAATTCAACTAGTGGCCGTGACTTATGCATCTTAGTAGATTCTTGGAAGTTTCCGTGCAACGTTTCACTCGCTGTTAAGAACCTTCTTATTGGAAGGGTTGTTCTTGCGACGTTTACCTAATGCCTCCCAAACTGGGATGTGAGACAATGCTAGGTAGTTTTATTTGCAAAACCAACCTATTTACTATTTATAAGTGAGTAATCGGGCCTAATTAGCTACTAGCCTGAATACCTTTGGAAAACAAGTTCCCACTTTCAGACCCACTCTGTGAAAGCTGTGACACCTGTGTGATGTTTAAAAGTGTTACTCAAAATTTTAACTTCAGGGAAGGGCCACCACAGACGTGGCTGTGTTCTCTTTTCACTTGTTACAACCTGTTTGTGTAGTGGAACGTGGACGTGAATTAACGGTAACCTTGACTTGGCTGCCATCAGCAGAAGTTAGGCGTGGTGGGGAGGAGGGTTCAGCAGAAGTGAGGACGCTTAGATGACACTGAAAGAGAGCCATTTCCCACAGGTTCAGTCCAGTTGTGTGTTTACCAGCACACATCTATGGCAGACGGTCCCATCTGGAAGGGAGTATATGACCCATGGGGAGATGAGCCAAGTCTTAAGGCATCTTTCTTTGGTGTCTTCCTCTTCCCCTCCCTTACAAGTGTTGTTGGCTTACATACATCATCTGTATTTGCAACATGTGCTTGCAACCCAAAGAATCCCACTCCCATTTGTGATTGATTGGAGCTTCTCAGCTATAATTGGTCCTTATTGCAGTTTGGAAGCTACCCAGAGATTCTCCAAACTGGAAGATTCAGAGCCACGCATGTTAAGCCAACATTCATTAAGTGTACATTAAATTGACTAGATAACTTACCCCATGTTCTCCTGCTCTGAAAAATTGTGATTAACACCTTTATTCCGTGAACATTTCAGATTTGTAGAATTTTAAAGTAGAGGTTAACCATCGTGGTCATTTAGATGAATGCTTGGACCTCCAGGTTAACATCCTTACAGATGGTCACCTCCGTATTGTTTCATATAATGAGGAGCCTATTACTTTTTCAGTGAAGTTGACCTCACTTTTTATATCTCTTATGACATCTCTTACACCCAAAAAGCTTCTTGCTCGTGTTAACTCAAACTATACCACTCAGAGGCATGACAGCCAGAAACAGACAGAAGGAATATTGCCTTTCCAGACTATACTGGATCCAACCATGCCTTTGCTATGAAATGTAATATTTTGGTTCTAACCATCAGAGATTAGCTTTTGGGCTTCATTTTTGACTCACGATGAGGTCATGGTCATTTATAACCAGTAGCTGTTTGGTATTTAGTCCATCTTATTTTGTTTGCTTGGCACAGTGCGTGTCAACTCAGAATTTCCCAACTTGTTTTGGGGGCTCACAAATGTCCACGATGTTAAAACCCATGGAGATCATGGTTTTTCTAGCCTTTTTATTTAACGCATGGAGAAAATGAGACTCAGATACATTAAGTGGAATAGCCATGCCTTCAGAGCTAGTTATTAGTGAAACATGGACAAAAGTTCTCTGTCTGCACTCTCATTGCTCTGGTGTCTTGAATGTAGGGCCTTCTTACTCCTGTTTCAGCTGTATCGTATTCATTCTGACCTGTCCGAGTCTTTTCTCAAGCACTTGTTTTCCTCAGGTTCCAGATGTCACAGTATGAAAGTTAAAAACGACAGCACACACACCTTCAGTCTGTGTAAAACGCTCTGCTTTGTGGCCATGCAGACTAGCCTCGAGGCTAAGTTGACCGTGGCCTTGCTTGGCAGAGTGTAGCCTCGTTGATAAAAAGCCGTGCTTGCCCCTTTACCCCCTACATCAGCATGGGCACACAGTGGGCCCTAACTTTAACCCCTCTTGTTTTGTTTGGGTTGAATGTCTGGGAGAAACGGAATGTCTCGTGTATGGATTGTCACAGCCATCTATAGCAGTCCCAAGTTCAAGCGGATGTAAAATCCTGCCGAGGACAACAGCTGAAGATGGACACATCCCCAGAAAACTCTGGAAGAAAGCAAAACCAATTTAGAGACTTTCTTTGTCCCCACACCATTAGAAAATGTCGCATCCCTTTTGTCCCCCAGCAATAACGATGACGAGGACCTGACACCGGAGCAGAAGGCAGAGCGTGAGAAGGAGCGGAGGATGGCCAACAATGCCCGTGAGCGCCTGCGCGTCCGCGACATCAACGAGGCTTTCAAGGAGCTCGGCCGCATGGTGCAGCTCCACCTCAAGAGTGACAAGCCCCAGACCAAGCTCCTGATCCTCCACCAGGCCGTGGCCGTCATCCTCAGCCTGGAGCAGCAAGTCCGAGGTCAGTGCCCCCGCCGCCTCCTCGTAGGGGTCACGGCAGCCTGCGGCTGCAGGGAGTAGGGATCGACTTGCCGGCCTGGAGCAGGAGCAGAGAAGCAGCCCCATAAGCATGGTTCAGAGTCACGGGGTCAAGTGCAGATCGCCTCTGAATCTGTAAGGCAGCCCCCCTTTCTCCCATGGCTAAGGCACAGGACGCTCTTACAAGTAAGACGGCACCACAGTGCTTTCGTACGTACTCTCAGGAATCCACGTCTGGTATCTTTGTTTTACCAGCTTTCTTATCCTGTGAAGCCGTCCAGCTTGTACTGGTGACCCACCAAATGCATGGCTATAGCGTGCCTTTGCTGGCTCTTCCTCTCGCTGGGTGACGTGGAAACCCCGATAGAGGGTCAGCAGACGAGAGCGCATTACTGCCCTCTATCAGAAGCCGTGGGCACTAACCACATTCTCGGCTTCACTCTTCCAGAGAGGAATCTGAATCCGAAAGCCGCGTGTCTGAAAAGAAGGGAGGAAGAGAAGGTGTCCTCAGAACCTCCCCCGCTCTCCTTGGCGGGCCCGCACCCTGGAATGGGAGACGCGTCAAACCACATGGGACAGATGTAAAAGGGCAAGTGTGCTCTCCGCCATTTCGGAAATCCCTTCCTCTGTCGCTCTCCTCCCCGAGGCATCAGCCATAAACGTCAACATTCGCCCCAGTTAACAAATTTTTCCCCTTTGGGGAAAAAAAAAACAGTTTAAAAATAAAACGTTTACTTCCTCTGTTTTAGGTGTATGAATTAATTTTCCTCTCTTTTTCCCTTCTCAGGTCCAAGTTGCCACATTGCTTCATTAATACAAGAGACCACTTCCTTAACAGCTGTATTATCTTAAACCCACATAAACACTTCTCCTTAACCCCTTTTTTTGTAATATAAGACAAGTCTGAGTAGTTATGAATCGCAGACGCAAGAGGTTTCAGCATTCCCAATTATCAGAAAACCGAAAAACAAACAAAAAAAAAAAAAAAGAAAGAAAAAAGTGCAACTTGAGGGGTGACCCTCTAACATATCATTCAGAATGTGCAAAGCGGTGTGTGCAGGCTGAGACGCAGCCCAGAGACTGAATGGCAATCTTTCCACACTGTGGAACAATGCATTTGTGCCTAAACTTCTTTTGGAAAAAAAAAAAATATAATTAATTTGTAAGTCTGAAAAAAATATTTAATTTAAAAAATTGTAAACTTGCAATAATGAAAAAGTGTACTTCTGAAGACAACTACATGAACGTTTTTGTTGGTATTCAAGTCAGCTAGTGTTTATTATTACTGGATATCGAATAAGGGAAGCTCGGCTGCCCTCGTAACAAAACCAGCAAACGTCCTGATGACAACAAAGTGATGACATTAGCCATTCCTTAGGGTAGGAGGAACAGATGGATCTTATAGACCTATGACAAATATATATATAAATATATATATAAATATATATTAAAAATTTAGTGACTATGGTAAGCTTTTGTTCATTTGTTTCAGACTTTTTTCTCCTGTAAAAAAATAGTACTGATTAACTTTTTTAAAAGAAAGATTTTACTGTAAATACGGATTTTTTTTTCTTTTTTCTTTCCTTTTTCTTTCCTTTTTTTTTTTTTTTTTTTTTTTTTTTTTTGGTCTTTCTGTCCCTTTCCCTGGTTTGTTATCGTAACCTGTAGTGCCGACTCTGCTTCTGGAGAGGTGACGCAGGATAAAATGCTGACCCTGATGTTGTTTTTCATTCATAAATAAGTAGAAAGTTGTTTCTCCAGTCTTTTGGGAACACAGGACTTAAAAGTCACATCATGTGTAGATATTACAAGCAGCATTACCAAGACATGGCAAAAAGAGTTTGTCTGAACTGTAATGTTGCGTTTGTGACCCTATTCTGGGATTTTCAGAGGTACAAGGTTAGAATGCTACAATGTTACCACTGTGCCTTCCAATGTTTATATCATCGGAAACATAACATAATCAAAGTGGCTGTGATTTAACAAAATGATTAAGGTGTTACCTACATGTGTAGCCGAAGTAGTGTGCAGTGAGGCGTTTCTGAATACATGGTCAGATTTTTGGAAAAAAACAAAACAAAACAAAAAAAAAAAAACAAGTAAAGTTCAAAAACCATCAAATGAGAAAATTGCAAGTAGTGTGACAGAGCTGATTGATTTTGTTGCTTTCTTGATTTTTTGTTTTCGAAATGGGTTTACTAAGATGTAGATGACTTAACTGCCTCCTCCTTCGTCTGAAAAAATGCCAATATTCAATCATCATGCAGCATTATAACAAGCCTTATAAGTCCTAAAGCATTAAGTTGCACTTTCTTGAGGAGGGGTAGTGCAGTATTTCTCTGGCCAGTATGAATGAAGTTTATACTTAACATATTTGATAGAAACATAGATCAAGCTATGGCACAGCAACTCATCAGATAGCTAGCTTTGACGTCTGGGCACAATTGAACCAACTTCCATCGTGAATCTTTATAATGATTGACTTTGGTGTATAGTGTGCAGTAAGCAAATAGTGCTCCTAGTTAAGTACTTGTCAGCATCCTTTTGTCTCTAACTCGTTTCTATTTTTACAGCCACACAATCTTGGCATGTATTAAGAAAAAAAAAATCCCTGTTCAAGTAGTTTTTCCACCTATCAGCACTGAGTAAATGCCATAAATCCATCGAAATGGTCTAAATGTTCCATCTGTTCTCCTGTTTTGCCAGTTATATAGTAATGAAATACATTTGTAAATTTTATGCAACAAATGGCAAACGTATCATTATTTTGAAATCGTGTATGTAAAAGTTATATTTTTACATGTAGACTCTTGTTATTATGTGTTTTAATACATTGTATCGGTTTTTGTTGTTTTTTTTTAAACTGTGTGGTTTAAAAAACGTCTCATTTAAATGAAATAGTGAGCTACAAGAATCTGAATTTTATGTTCATTTCCGAAAATGTAAGAACAAATAAGATAGTTACCACGTGGTCATCTTTTACAAACCCATAAACATTTTGATTAGCTGTGTGTGTGTTGAAAACTGTAAATATGTTCAGTAGCGATAAAACTAAAATACTTTGATTTGTTGATAAGTTCCTAAAATGTGGAGGTGGATTAAAAACTTAGGAGAATAGCAGAAATCAAACTTCATGAAGTTATGTTGAGACTTTCCTGTGAAATGTACGAACAAAGGGGCTCAAAGAAGGGCACGGAAGACAACATTGTATACTCTCCCCTCCTCCTGAACAATGGCAACCATGTGTACTTGTTCCCTCAGTATGTTCAAGATTTCCTTTTAGTGGTACATTCTGTACTCATTTTGTATAGTCTACCAAGGCGGGTATCCCTAGGAACAATATTATATAGGAAGCAGGTATACTCTGATCACATTCAGGATAAGTGTACAGAAGAAAATACGGTGTTTACTCTTTAGGGAACTGGAAATACTCCCTGCATTGATGTACATTTTAAGAATGGCACTTTTGATACGTGTTATCATAAAGGTGCTTAATAGAGCTGATTTAAAGTTTTTCAAACCTGTAAGCAAAGCAAAAAATTAAATTGTAGTTGATTATTTTTTAAATTGGTGCTTTATATTTTGTTCTCAAACAGAGTTAAAAGCTGCAATTTATTGTTCACCAGCTTTGATGTATTCATTACTCAGTAATGTAATACCTCTATTGTCGAATTCCCTTTGGAAATAGGCGAAAAACTTTCTAATGGCCACCAAAAGCTGCTCACTACTTTTTGCTTGGTGGAGAGACAGGATCTGCACCTATACCTATTAATTGGGTTGTATCCCCATTTAAAAAAAAAAAAAAAAAAGGTGAAAGGGAATGTGGCCTTTTTAGTGTGTTTTTTCTTGTCGTTGTTTTGTAATTATCAAACCCAGGTAAGATATTGGTATCCTGCGCTGGATTTTCGAATGAAATTTAGCAGAAGACAGTTAGGATGAAAGTACTATACAGAATTTCACAAGGGTCCATACTATGCCGCATACCTGATGCTACTTAGGCTGGGAATCTGTTGGAGAGACTTGGACTTTAAAAGCAACTTGGAATAGTTGATCCACCTCCACATTCAAGTAATTTATGAATATGCAGAATAGGGATCTGTTCGTCTAGAAACTTTTACCATTTGTCTTCTGTGTATAGCTGCAAGGAACACTAATGTTGATACAACTGTCAGTCCACCCAGTAACACAACTGGTTCTGATTCAGTCTTCCGATTCCTTTCTGTTTTTCGCTTTTTCCTACTCCTTGGTTGTTGTTTGTTTTTGTTTTTGTTTTTGTTTTTGTTTTTTTATTCGTGATCTTTATTTTGATGAGGGGTTGGGGGGTGGGGAGGGAGTTGAACCAAGACTCGGGGTTAAGAGGATTTTCGTCTTGGATCCAACAGGCAGAATATGATCTGTGTCCAAAAGTGAACTTGAGTCAGGAATGAAACCATTTCAGCATAAACAAGCACAAAAATTTAGTCTGCTGGCTGACTGGAAACAAAAAAAAAAAAAAAAAAACACAAAACAAAACAAAAAGGTCAAGATGGAATATGATGAATTCCAACACAATGGGGCACCAAGGCCTTTAGGCCTCTCTTTTTATTTTGCTTTGGTTTTGTTTGTTTTTCTTTAGAGACATGCTCTTTCTCATGGGACTTGAAGTGGATTCATCTTTGTGCAGTGCTGGTTTTGCCATCCTCATTTCAAGTATTATAGACATATGTAATGGTGAAAATATATGAACTGTGGCCTTTTTCATTCTTGTTACTTGTGATGCAATTAAGTGAAGATAAGAAAAAAAAAAGCAGAGATTTACCATGTATCAGTGCCTGGCTTTTTGTTATAAAGCTTTGTTTGTCTAGTGCTCTTTTTGCTATAAAATAGAGTGTAGTACACCCTAGTAGGAAAAAAAAAAAAACTAAATTTAAAAATAAAAAAAATATATTTGGCTTATTTTTCGCAGGAGCAATCCTTTTATACCATGAATATTACAAAAAAAAATTGTCAGATTCTGAATATTTCTTCTTTGTAGATTTTTGGAATCATTATGAGTAAAAGTTTGTTACTTTATTTTACTATTTAAAAGATGTTATTTTACCATGTGTTACTGAGATGAAACTGTATGGTAGCTTTTTTTGTTTTTTTGTTTTTTTTGTTTTTGTTTTTGTTTTTGTTTTTTAGTTGTAGGTCGCAGCGGGGAAATTTTTTGCGACTGTACACATAGCTGCAGCATTAAAAACTAAAAAAAAAATTGTTAAAAAAAAAGGGAAAACATTTCAAAAAAAAAAAAAAGATAAACAGTTACACCTTGTTTTCAATGTGTGGCTGAGTGCCTCGATTTTTTCATGTTTTTGGTGTATTTCTGATTTGTAGAAGTGTCCAAACAGGTTGTGTGCTGGAGTTCCTTCAAGACAAAAACAAACCCAGCTTGGTCTAGGCCATTACCTGTTTCCCATCTGTAGTTATTCGATGAAGTCATGTACATGACCGTTCTGTAGCAATAAATGTGCCATTTTTATAAACTGTTTCTGACACTTGTTTCATTTCATTTTGCATTGTCCATATAGCTCTGATTCTCTTCTGTCAGTAAAACCACATCTATATTTCATTTTCCAAGTGTTGGAGGTATTGACAGCTTAACAAACAAAACATACAAAAAAAATTTTTACAAAAACAAATTGAAAAGCAAAGCACATGATTGACCAAGGAAGAGATGCCCTTAATGAAAATGGAACGGGATGCATGCAAAACAAAAAGAAAACTGTCTAGAGGATTAACTAATTGGAGGAATATAATTAATGTGCGTGTAACACTGAAGCTATGCATTTGAAGAGCTCTGAACTGCGCCACTGTTTTCGGTTACGCTGCAGCTTGCTAAGTCAAGTCAGCCTTAACCATTTGGATCAGTTGGTCGACTGTCTGGCAGAACCTTCTCAGCTAGATCTTTTCAGTTAAAAATCTAAGATTTATTTTGTATCACTTTGTTAAGAGCTGGATATTGTTAACCACAATTAATATTACACTGTATTTATACTTTCTCAAACTATACCCACCCCATCACTTCTGGTTGACTCTGTTGACTATGAATCCAGATGTAAACAACCAGATGTTTTTTTTTTTTTTTTCTAACTTGTACAAACTGACGCGTGTCACCTATGATGGGAGGGAAAAAAAATGTACAGATTAAAATTATTCAGTGTTATGTACTGTAAGTTAATATTTTTGTAGAATGGACATCGATCTACTTTGCAAGACTTGGAGGCTGTTTCAACATTGCATTGTAGAAATGTAAAGTAATGTATGCAATGGAAAGGAAAGCCTGTGGTAGATGAGCACTTCATAACAGAATGTTCTGAGCGAGTACGTGGTATTTGGGGATGTCTCCATATTGCTCTTGTATTCTTTCTGATGGAGTTTAGTGACTAGTTTACCTAAAGGAAAATGTTATAACGCCATTTGGTTCACATGTGAAGTGCCCTCCATAGCCAAATGTTGGGATTTTTTTCTTTTTGGTTGGATTGTTTGCAGATATTTAAATTTTATGAAATTTCCAAAGATTTTGGTTGATAACCCCTTTTTTCTTCCCAATGATTTGAGATGTTCTTATGTTCTTACTGTGTGTTTTAAATATATATAAAAGAGCCACAAGCATTTAGTCTTTTAGTTATTATATTTGACCATATAACTAAAAAGGGGGAAAATGAGCTTGGGCACCCACTTCAGTGTCTGTTGTATAGTCTATTAACATGATGTTTTACTTAAAAGGACCACATTAAACATTAAGCTTCAACTTTGGTTCACTTTTCAAAGGGAAATTAAACTGTTGGAGAACCTAAAATAGTATCCAAAAGCTAAGAAGAACCTTATAATGTTAGAAATGAAGGAGGGAAGAATATCCAAATGAATTGAAACAGGGAATCTTTTTTTTTTTTTTTTTTTTTTTTTTGCCTTGCAATTGGATCTCCTATAAAACCAAGTGCAATTTTTATTCTAAGCTTCAATCGTAGACCTTTTTTCTCTGGACTAACAGCCTAAGACATGACATTTGCGAGCCACTTTAAAGGAGACCATGAAAACAACAAAAGCTGGTGTGCATCTTATATTCAAATGACTCCCAGGACCACACATTTTAAATTGCACTTGGGCTCCTTAATGCTCTGCCAGCCAGAAGACCTCATGTTCAATAAGGCAGACTCCTACTTCAAACTAGTTACAAGTCTACATGTTCACTGGTCATGGCATGTGTTGTAAAGAAATGTGGCCAGTCTGGAAAGGACTAGAAGGGCAAAAAGAGCTTGAAATTGGCAAAATTTGATGAACAAATGTGGCCTCAAATCTTCAGGAAAGGAAGGCTCAGTACCACAGCTGGGAAAAACACTAGTTACAACCTTAAGTACACTGAGGGGCAGCCTTAGAAATCCGTTGGGTGCTGTGTGGGCAAAACAGTCAACCAGCCAGCCACTATCTAGGTATTTTCTTTGAATGCTAGACATTATGGTACTGAATTTGTGCCTAAATATAGCAAGTATCTTATACTTGAGGTTTTTTGCCATGGAAGGTGTGTATCTAAAGCAGTGCTTCTTGACATTTTTGAGTTGAGATCCTTTAAGGATGAGGGAAACCCTGTATAGAGAAAAGTACATATGAATATCATATTCCATTTTAAGGTGTTGATGAATCTCTAGAATCTAGGCATGGACACTTGTTCACAGATCCTAACTTAAGAAAATCTGGTATCTGGTAACTAAAGCTTCAGTGCTTGGACAAGGAATAGAACCAGTCCAATTTACCTTGATTGAGACGGCTGAGCTTAACCAGAAGCCGACTGGTGTCTGGCTTTACTGGGTAAAAGAAAGACCCTTTGTGTAACACAGAAAATAATATAGTCCTCATTCACATCTGTTACACTATATTTAGAAGTCAAATGGCTTTGACGTTGGCATGAACATTTTTGTAAGAGGAAGCAGAAACTTGCCAAGTGCAAAGTGAAAATGCTCATGCAGAATCAGACCTGCTGGCTTGAGATTTTTGATGGTAACCAGCCCATGGGTGAGGAACTCTTGTTCTTAAGCAAAAATGACAAAATTTTAAAGAATAGGACAACTTGATTTTTGTGAGGAATCATCTTATTTTACATGTCCTTATTTGTGAGTTCAGTCAGGACATTTTAAAGATGAAGAAATGAAGTCCATGTGATACGCTCAAGTCCTCAGAGCTAAAACAAACTGCCACTCTCCTAACTTTGAACCCAGTGGTCACTCCCAAATGACCAGTCTGGCTTCACATTTTAACATGATGCCCCCCCCCCACCCCTGTGCCACCAGTTGTATCCAGGTACATTTTTTGTTTGTTTTGCTTTTATCTTTCCTGCTGCCTTTTCGTGAATTTTTTTATAGGAGGGTTTCTAAACTTCCCTGCAGTTCTCATTTTCAACCTTGTATTACAAATTGTTAGGATATAACTAGATGTGAGAATAAGAGACTGCTAGCCAAACTAAAATTTGCACTCTGGCCCACTTTTTCTAAAATAAACTTTCTATTCTGGAATAACTTTAGATTTACAGAACAGTTGCAAAGATAATACATAGCATTCCCATAAACCCTTCACCCAGCTTCTCTTAAGGGTAAAATGTTACATAAGCATGGCACATTTGTCAAAAATTAACATTACTACTTTATTTGAATTTCACCAGTTTTTCACTAGTGTCCCTATTCTCTTCAAAATTTCATCCAGGGTCCTACTTGCTGTGGGATCTGGCCCACTTTTAGTTTCAGTGCTAACGAAGGCACATAACTGGACTTCGCAACAGCTCATCTCTCAAGATCTTATCAAAGAGAATAACATTCATGCAACACCCAACTGAACCATAGTAAGAAGACAGGTAGGAAGTAAGACAGGTAGAGAAAGTAAGGAGAGATGTATAGCACCCACAAACTGAAAACTTTAAATAGTGAATCACAGGTAATTTATCTATCAATGAATTTATTACTGAGTGCTGATTGGGTCGAAAGCACTGGGGATAGCCAAAAGTAAGAGTCCCTATCTTTAAGACATCCAGTTGGAAGGAAACAAATGCATCTGTATAACCAGCAGTAATTTCCATGAGACCAGAGAAAAACAGGCTGGGGAGCCATGGGGAGAGGCACTGGGATGGGTTCCATAGGAGACAGGACATCCGTAAAAATGACCCTTGAAATATGAGGTGCATTTTGTCAGGCAGAGCAGATAATGGATTTAAAATACTGGCAAGTTTTCCTGGGCTGTAAAGAAGCAGAACTGTAGGAACACAGTTTTGGTAGATTAAACCATGACAATGCATTTTTCAAATTTGCATCACCATACCATCTCTCAAACAACAATACCTGGAAACTCTTGGTTGACCATTTTGGTCTATAGAATTATCTGGGGCTTGTGTGTGCAGAGCCCTGTCGGTGAGGAGGAATAGAAGTGACCATATCCTTACAACTGATAACTCCAAGGATCTGGAGAGAATCTAGGACAACATGCAAATTCTACAGAAAAGGCAGTGAGGCCCTGGGAAATCAGTACAGCCGCATATTTCACGCAACTAGCTTCCCGACTCCATGCCCAAGAGCCCTTTGCAATATGCCACTATGTCAATAAAATGGTACTCTTGCCCTCCAGAAGCCCACAATCCACAAGCATGTATAAGCAACTGAAAAGGAACAAATATAACTAAAGGGGGCTGTAGATGCCTAGAACGGAGGATGCCTAGAATGGGTTGGGGTTGATGCTGGGAAGTCTGCTTGGGGATGACACGGGGTCTGATAGCCAAATGGAAGGAGCGAGGATTCAGTCTGGAAAGTCTTCCTGAAGTTGGTGAAAAGTATTGGGGGATGGGAAAGATGTAATTTGCTGCAGAGAGCATTGTAGCTGGTGAGAGGTGTGGGCACTGGGTTAGGAACCTGTTGGCAATGGATCTACAGAGGGTGGGCGGCAAAGCACACCTGGATAAAAAGATCCTGTGGGTGAGGCAATGCTATCATTATTGTTTTATTAATTTTTACCAAGCCTTGCTCTAAAAGGCATTAACAGCAGTAAGGTGAGAAAAGTTTTCCTTTCTTTCCCACTACCACAAATATAAGCTAACTGATCAGGGCCTTAACCACATCATGTCACTTATAAGATAAATTCTGTTGAGCAAGCCACTTCACTCATCACCCTCACTTGTGAAATGGGGCTCATTGTACCTGCATCTTGGAGTAAATAGCATAATGTATGTGGTATGGTCCATCCAATGTTGGCACACAGAAGATGTCAATGCATTATAAAGAAATTGCAGGGCATATAAATATTCATACATCCATGCTTGCTTGGATCATAGGACTGTAGCATTGGCCTCTATTTGCAACTTCCTGCCCTGGCCTCTTCCCTAGTTCTTCCCTCATAGGCAGTGGAGTTACCTGGATCATGCTGTGCATGTTCCCAGAATCTATTATGACTTCTTTTCTCTTCCATTTAATGAAACTCGTCCCTAGCTAGCGTTAGAAAAATCTGGAGACAGGGGCACATGGGTGGCTCAGTCAGTTAGGCATCCGACTCTGGATTTCAGCTCAGGTCATGATCTCATGGTTCATGAGTTTGAGCCCCGAGTTGGGCTCTGCTTGGGACTCTGTCTCCCACCCCACTCCCGCCTCTATCCCGCAGCCCCCCCCCCCACTCTCTCATGTGTGCACGTACTCTCTCACTCTCTCAAAATAAATAAACTTTTCAAAAAAGAAGAGAAAAATCTGGAAACGGAAGGAGCTACCTGATAGTGTGTTCATGCAGAGGCTCAACTTAATGACAGCTCTGTTTCCAAAATGAGGGCACTTCCACAAACATGATTTCATGAAACCTCATGGCAAACCTAAGAAACCCCTGTTATCATCCGCACCTTAAAAAGAGAGCAAGCAAGGCTCTGAGGGCTATGGTCAGTTCAAGTCTCCAGAACAAAATCCTCACAGCAAATCTGGATCTGTTTGATGCTGAAGTCCATGGACATTTCAGCAGCCCTCAGCTGGAACTGGGATGGATTCATTGGCTGGATTACAGTATGTCTAATGTCCCTCCTGATATGGGATATGGCTCCACTTGTGGGATTGTAGGCCCATCACCGTGTGTTTCTAATGATGTTCAGCTTCTGTAAACTTTGCCCGAACCAGACACCCCAGTAGCACCCAAAACCTGCACATCCCTGAACCTTTACTCATCCCAAGGGTGCTTCTCTTCATCTTTAACTCAAACACATCATTTCCATTGTCTATATTTTTCTTAAGATCATCCCATCAACTTAAAAAAATTAATAGCATGTGGAGATCACAGATCATAGATCAAAACCACTGTGTCAGGTACTGGGAAGAAAACAAACTTGTGACCACAAACCTTAAAATCCCTTACAGACATAAAGCATGCAAAGAAACATATTGAAAAGGAAGGCACTGGAATCTTTGGACACTTTCTTGAGACCATTATATACATCAAAAAAATACATATTTCAACATACTAAATAATACAAAATAACACTTCTCTCCTCCAACAACTGTGCTTTTTAAAATCCACATAGTTCTGTCACCTGGCTATTATTATTATCCCCATGTCACAGATGAAGACATTGAAGCCAGGAGGAGTCATTAGGTAAATGGCAAGTGGGCAATATTGGAAGCCAGACCACCTGACTCCTGATCCTGAAATCAGTCAAATTTTTGCTGTGTGACATGGTTGCTGGAATTAATAAGCAACTTATTTTCACAATAACTCAATGAGAACACAAAACCCACAGGCATTCGATCAACTTACTAAGATCATGCTTCCAGGAAGTGACCAAGATGGGATTAAAGGCAGAATGACCTGACCCCAAATTTAGCATTCAGTGCCCTAGACCATACTGTCTTTCCAGAGGGAGCCATAAAGGGAAGGAAGGTGAATACAAGACAGCACATATCATAGCCCCTGGCCCAAGGAGAGCATCATTTTGATGAAAAGATCACAAGGAGTTAATCACCTGAAACACCCAGTGCAAGAAGGGGTCACTAAAGATGTATCCATCTATCCCTCTGCCAACACTTAGAGCATTGTGGAAGCTCCTCTTTCTGAATTGCTGGAGGCCAGACAGCTAATGGCCCAGCCTGGAGGCAGAGCAGGTCTCCTCACAACTCACCCAGGGAACTCTCCCGATGAAATAGTTCATTAGGTGCCTCCATTATCATCCTATTGTAGTTTTTTCTTTCTTTTTTCTTTCTTTCTTTTTTTTTTTAGAGAGAGAAAGCATATGAGCAGGGGAGAGGGGCAGAGGGAGAGAGAAAGAATCTCCACGCTCAGCATGGAGCTCAACATTGGGCTTGATCCTACAACTCTGGGATCATGACCTGAGCCCAGATCAAGAGCCAGATGCTCAACCTTCTGAGCCACCTGGGTGCCCCATCATCCTATTTTAAAAGGTCACTGCATCCTGTCACTAGACAGCTCACATGTTTATTCGTTCCTCAAACCTCTGGTGAGCACCTGTTGAGTAAGTGTTGGGTGTGCAACAGTGATCATGGTATAACCCTTGCCTAGAAATTGACAGGAGGAAAGATCCTGGGGGAAGAGTCACAAACTTGGCGGGGGGGGGGGGGGGGGGGATGCTGGGGAGGGAAGAGTGGGACCAGAAGTGAGAAAGAAGGAAATGTGCAATAGTGGAGATGTGCCTGGAGTGCTTTGAGCATGTGGAAGAGGGTCTGGGGACTGAGGAAGCAGTAGAGAGTTGTTCTAGAAGACTTCACATGTAGATACCTGTAACCAATAGAAGGCAAGGCTTTGCATGACTGGGTAGTTACTGGCACAGAACATTTTATTCAAAATCAGGAACATAATGGGATTGGTTGGTTATTTCTGTGTTAGAGAACTTGGGAAAAAGAAAGTGATGAATTAAGGGCTTTAAATTCCCATCTCAACATCTACAAAAGGGACCCAAAAGCAGTTTTTTCTGCTGCCCTGAAGGATATGTTTTCTTCTTCTGGAGACCAAGATTTCATTTGAAAAACAAATAAAAGTCTAACCCTTCAGGTAGCTGAGTTACAAAGTGAATTTCCAACCTCTATTCAGGGTCTCTTGTTAAAGTTAGGGCATCCACTGAGAAGGAATGGGATCCTGGAAATTGTGATGGGAATGGGGACACACTGAAATGGGGGGATGGAAACATACTGGGATGGGGGATAGGGACATACTGGGATGGGGGGCTGGGGATCACTAGGATGAGAGATGTGGACATCCTGGGATGGGCAATGGCAACATGCTGGAATAGGGGTGGGGACATACTGGGATGGGGGATGGGGACTTACTGGGATGGGGGATGGGACTTATTAGGATGGGGGTGGAGACTTACTGGGATAGAAGTGTAGGGCCATACCAAGATGGGGTGTGGGGACATACTGGAATGGGGGTTTAGGAAATGGGGACACACTGGGATGGGGTGATGAGGACATACTGGGATGGGGGGATAGAGACACCCTAGAATGGTGCATTCGGAGGAAACTCAGGACTTTGAGCTCCTACATTCTGCCAAGCCTTCTTTGCCAGTAGATGCGATCCTTCTCAGCCTACCTAGGAGGCTAGTCATCCCTTGCCCGAAGAACTTAAAGTGGCCTCCATTGAGGAAGATGCTTAGAAGCTAACTGCACCACCTCTTTTGCTTCTAAACACACAAACCAGACTCAAATTCCAGGTGGCCCTGAAGGTACACTGTGACCTGTTAGGAAGTGTGCTACACACCAAAAGAATTTGATGATTTTGTCAAATTATATTGATGGAGACCCAGAGAACATGCGTAGGAATGGGTCTTAAGGGTGTGGGACCGAGGAAAGAGTACTCTATGATCAGGCCAAATGTACTGCTCTGGGCTCAGCAAGCAGAGAATTCAAATTCAGTGTTTAAGTTCAGGAAGCTAGGAATGGCTCTCACTGTTTTCTTGGTTGGTTGACTAAAACATGCACCCAAAGCAGGCCTCCACTAAATGAAGTCCAAATGGCAGAACGTCTTTGATATCCTGCAGAGGAAGGCATCCAAAACCTTACGGAAATCAGAACACTAGTGTGTATTTAATCATATAAAATCTGTTCGCCTCCCCTGGAAGGATCCAAGGACATGACCTTCACAATATTCGTAAATAAATTTCTGGGACCCCTATCCCAGCATCACTCAGAGAATGGGAACAACAGGATCCAGGGGTGGTCAGGGCCTGGTGGCAGCACGTAATCTCCAAATGTGAGGTAGGGCTGGTCACTATAAGGGACAATGGAGTCAAAGCAGTGATCAGAACAGCCTGACTTACAGAGACCCAAGGACCTACCCAGTTGATTGTGGTGTCGCCAGGAGAGAGATTGATGGGCAAGCTGCTAGATTCTCATGTGATCTGTGTAAGTGGAAATGTGCTGGTTCTGGAACGCTGGAAGGCCTGAAGTCGAAGGTCTGGAAGTCTGAGCTGAATCACCAGAACAGTCACAGCCACTCCGTCAACTCCCAGATTTAAGCCAGTTCGTGGACCAGGAGCATTGTGAACAAAGGGCAGCCAGAGGAAGGACCCTACCATACAGCCGAGATCCACACCATCAACCTTCCTCCAAATCCTCTGCAAAGGGACCTGAGGCTATTTACGAGAGTGATCTGGCACTGAGGAAGGAGAAGTAATCAGACTTTTCGGAGGTCCTCCACCCTGGCTCTGCACCAATACTAATTCCTGGAAACCCAAAATAACATTGTAAAATCACACTGGAAATTTGGGAAAATTATATCGATTGCGGTGAGCTTGATAGCTTCCCAACACTTGAAGGCTTTATCTGAGGAATTCAGTGGTGATATTAATCAATGTGATTTTTTTTTTGTGGTGTAATCTTTCAATATTAGGAAGATCTTCATGGCTTAGGGAACCAATAAATCAAATGAGCAATGCACGATGCTACGTATTCATGAATGGGTAAAAGAATTGTTCAAAGTGCAGGACAGACCCCTGCAGTTTAATATATCAGAGTACAGAAGTTCACTGATATGGTTTCAGAATCCATAAACCAGCTAACCTTTAAGATCTACAACCTGTCAAGTTTTGGTATAGTACCAAAAGAGAAAATCCACAATTATCTGAAAAGGCTTTTAAATACTCTTCCCTGTTTGAATTACACATCTGTGAGGCTGGATTTTCAAGCCTGCCACAAAGTGAAATCAGAAGCAGACAAGAGAATCCAAATGTGTTTTATGAAGACAGAAATTGATGAGATTTCCAAATATCAAAATAATGCAATCTTCTTTTTTTGTTGTTTGTAAAATGTTTTCTTGGTTAAAAATTGGCTGCTTTAAAGATTTAAAAAAAATTTTAGTTTTAATTTCTAATATGGTAAATATATTAGACATTATAATCCACATGAATGAAAGCACTTTGGGGTCCTCAATATTCTTGAAGAATAAAAAAAAGTATCCCTCAGAAAATGTGATGGGTGCTGCTCTAGATCAGCCACACTCAGTTAAGTATATAAAATAACTAAACAAGGGGCGCCTGGGTGGCTCAGTTGGTTGAGCATCCGACTTCGGCTCAGGTCACGATCTCATGCCTCAAGGGTTCGAGTCCTGCATCAGGCTCTATGCTGACAGCTCAGAGCCTGGCACCTGCTTGGGATTCTGTGTCTTCCCCTCTCTCTGCCCCTCCCCCACTCATGCTCTGTCTCTGTCTCTCTCTCTCCTCTCTCTCTCAAAAATAAATAAACATTAAAAAAAAAAAAGTAAAATAACTAAAGAAGACCAAGGGCAGGCTGGGCAACCCCTGAATTTAAGGAGTGAGGCTCATTTCTCATGCCAGAAATATGCATGTAGCAGTCTGCTTGCGTTGCTGTGATACTGTGATTTATAACAAGAAACAAATGTTTGGTCTTTGTCCCTGTTTCTGGCACTGAGCTCCAAGAACCCCTTGGAATTTCCTAAGTGATGAGATTGATAAAAGTATCTTTGTTTTGCTAATGAGGTGACTTTGGGAATGCCCCCTCCCTCCCCCCCCCCCTTACCTATGGGTGGTTGCCAGGGGGTCAACCACATGATTGGAAAGTTACAACTTTTGTCCCACCCCCCGACCTCTGAGGGTCTGAGGAGTGGCAGGGAGCAGAGATTCAATCAATCACCTGAGACCAAGATTTAATCAACAATGCCTATGTAATGAACCCTCCATAAAAACCCAAAAGGACAGGCTTTGGACAATTTACAGGTTGGTGCACACGGGCTGATTTGGGGACAATGGCACACGCAGAGAGGGCATGGAAGCTCCGAGCTCCTTCTCCACATACCTTGCCCATACCTGGCCTCCCACATCTCTTCCATCTGACTTCCATCTCATTCCTGAGCTATAGCCTTTTGTAATAAACCAATAATCTAGTGAGTCAAACATTTCTCTGAGTTCTGTGAGCTGCTGTAGCAAATTCAACCAAGGAGGTCCCTTTATAGCCAGGGGGTCAGAAGCACAGGTGACAACCTGGGCTTGTGACTGGTCTCTGAAGTGCAAACGTTAGGGGGTGGTCTTGTGGGACTGAACCCCTTTCCGGTGGCATCTGTGACTATCTCCACGTAGTGCTCGAACTGAGTTGAACTGTAGGACATGAGGAATAGTCAACAGCCAACACCAACCTCTAGAAATGGAAATGAAGCCATCTGGTACCATAGAGCAGCCACATGACTGTACTGCCAGGGTGATCCCGGGCGAGACCAGCAGAAGAGTCTCCCAGCTGAGACCGACCCAGATGATGGATCCACGGAATGAGGAGCAAATAACACAACTGTCGTGTTAAGCATCAAGGATGAGAGTGGTTTGTTAGGCAGAAATTAACAATTGAGACAGTTACCCTTATGCATTTTTTAGGTGACATCTATCATTTTGCTTCATTAATTTAAAACAGTTCAAAGGCATAGAATTTCTGACCTATTGGAAATAGAGGCATTTTGAAGTAAAACCATTTTACCCTTCTTTTAAAGGTATCTAACGGAATTTAAATGCAAGAGCAACTGAATATCCATAAACATTTTCAACAAGCTCTTGTTTAACAGAAGGTAATTGTATGTCATACGTTTTCTCCTTAAACTCATATTTCCATTCCTCTTCTACATAACTTTTTCCTAATGTAACATATTTTTATACTTAAAAGTGCTTATCGCCCTGTCAAACACATCTGCATCAGAAATATGTATAAAATTGAAGTATTTTTTAATTTCATGTCACCAGAATGTTCTAATAGTTTAATAAAGTTATTCTAGGGCTGAGCTATTATTGCAATTATTATTAGAGCGCAGCTAAGCAAAACATCATAAATACAGTACAAATGTTGATAAATATTAGACAGAAAAGATAAAACCCAAAATCCATGGAGAAAGCATCTCTAATGAAACAGGGTAAGTTTCTTTTTTCCTCCCGATTTTCTGTGTGTGAGGATGAATATTCCTTCTTGCTTTAGTGGGTGAGTCACGGCCCTGATTCCATTCCTACTTTCTTTCTGTCTGGCGGTCGTCGTGGGAACTGAGAAATCTCATTCACCTAAAGGCACAGTGGGGAATGTCAGGGGGTTTGCTATAGCAGCATCCCTTGGTCTCTGAGCGCCTTTGACGTTATGTGGGGATCTAACATCAAACATCACACCTAATGATCTCTCAGCTGACAATCCGATTAGGTCTCCTTCAGTGGTGATGAAGGCACAGAATCGGAAGCCACCTGATTTGTAGAAGTGGTTCTTGCCCACTCATTAGCGTCATTCATATTTCTAGTTTCTGGGAAATATACCAAAAAGGCTTTCCCAAGCCTTATGGAACGACCACCAGTAATCACACCTGTTCCTCTGCTACTTTGGTACCTTGTTTATCCTCAGAACAAGTTGAGAACATGGAAATGCTGTCAATTTCAATACACCTTAGTCAATATAATCTTGTCGACTTATAAAAAAAATGCTCTTATTTTAAAAACTGCTTTCAGTACGTTTTCACCATGACCCTGGAGCTCAGAAAAAATACAGGAAGAACAAAAATCCACCCTGTGAACTAATAAAATCTACCTTTATTGTAAAATTCCACCGGCCAAACCAAACCTACTTTCAGAAAAAAAAAAAATTTATTTCATTTTTCAACTCAAATAAAAGTGTCCCCATAACAACCATCTCTCTCTTGAATTTTAATTCTAAGAAGAAAGACAGACCCAGTCTTGCTATGAGCCTTCAGTGTTTATTTCTGGCACACCCTGTGTTTGCCCTCATAAAACGCTCTCTCTCAGGGGCCCTGCATTCTCCATTTGTCCCTTCCCTGATTCATGCTTGCCGGGGGTTTACACTCTCTCTCAGAGCCATGTACCAAGGTAAGATCTGACACAGTCGAGCGGGTCCACTTTCTTTCGTGAATTTAAGAACTGAGCTGGGGAACGACTGCTAGCAGATAGGCACATGCTCAGGCAAGATGGGCACATAGCGAATGCGGGGTCTTGGAAATCCTCTCCCGTTACCCCATCTGCATGCACGTGCCTTGGGAAGTGTTCATACACCTTAGTAAACTTGTGGAGTGAGTCCAACACGTCTTGGTTCAAATAGATCTGTTGGACCTATTGTTGGCCAGAGATAGCGCTTTAAACAAAACAGTGTGGGAAGGTAGACAAGTCTCTTTGTTTTTGATCCTCCTGGAGTGCTATGAGAGTGCAAAAGAGAGGCCTCAACAATCAGGGAAGACTACCTGGAGGAGGCGAGTGCTAGGCTGAACCTGGGGATCTAAGTTTTTAATGCTCACAGGTGATTCTTAGGCCCACGAAATTTGAGAACTACCGCTATTGGATACAAGACCTTGAAATCAAGAAAGAACTCAGTTCTGCTGTTACTAACATCCACGTTTTCTGTGACCCTGAATGGGGTAAGTGGTTTCCAGACCGACTCCAAGGCAGAGGTCAGTACAATTCAACTTTAATGTGTTTGGGTTTGTTTTTTTTTTTTTTTTTTCCTGTTTAAGTGACTAGGATACCAACCTTGTCAGGGGGGTCCCACGGTCACACAATCCCCACACCTAGTACCTGCATATAGTGACAAGTGAGCTGAGCACCTGGAATTCTGGTCTTTCTTCCCGAACTGATTCCAAAACCTTGGGATCTCTTAAAAATCGAATGCAAAATTCCAGCCTCCGTAGAAGGGTACGAAAATGCCAAACTATTTACTTCCTCTCCTTCCCCGGGGATCCCTGCTCCTACCCACCCGGCTGCTTTTTCAATTTGTCCTAACTAGACGCCTTGGAAATGGGGCCTTGGCTTCTCCCGGAAGATAGTTTCAAAGCCGCAGACCTAGCTATCACATGCTTCCCCAATTAAAAGCTGTCCCCGGGAGCACCTTGCCAAAACCCCCTAAGATAACAAGCCCCTGCCTCGTTACAACTCACACCCTCTCCTACACGAGGAGATAAGGAGATGTGTTGCTTGAGCCATATTTTTGGAAATTGCTAGTTAGTTGCAAAATGTTTCCTGAGGTAGAAAAAAAGCACCAAGGACTGTAATTATTGGATTGTTTCACTTTTGAGGCCAAGAAGCAGATGCTCCACTTTTAAGACTTGGACAAGTATTGTCACAAGTTAACTCCTCTGCTTACCACCCCAGCGTCCTGGTTCACTGGCTTCCTTCAACAGGCCCGCTTTGGAGACCCGTTGAACCCTTGCCGAGGATTTGGTTCACAAGGCTCTTTAAAAAAGCTGCCCCATGCTGTAATCTGGTGCTAATCAGATTTCAGCGCGATGTCGCCAGGAAAAATTGGTATATATAATGCTAGACTAGAAAGGTTTAGGACCAAATTCCAAAGATGAAATTCATTCTCCAAATCATCTGCCTTAAAAAAAAAAAATCTTAGTCTGGATAAAATAGAGAAATTGTTCCGTGTCTCTGCTCTTACGTTCTTCCACGTTTTATTCAAGAACCGGAAAACGACTTCCCTGGGATTTGAGCCAGCCCTCACACAACAATGTGGTACACAGTAGTATGTTCAAATGTCCAAGGTAGCTGGAAGAGATCAACTGAAAGTGATTCGTTGAATGTATTTCCTTCCTTCTTTGGTATATATGTATTTGAGTGCCCAATGTGTGCTAGTCTCCAGAAATTAATTTTAGAAGAGCCATTGTGTTGCTGTCCATTTGGAGTTGATTATCAATGGGGGTGACCTAACATTAAACAATCCATGGTATCTGGTTTCAGATGGTTTGCACCAGCTGCGAGAAATATACCCCAGACATTTATTCCTCACCCTCCCGGAGGTTGGGAAGTTCAAGAGCAAGGTACTGACAGGTCCAGTGTCTGGGGAGACCCACTTCCTGGGTTGCAGATTGCCGTCTCCTGACATGACAGAGAGCCGAGAAAGAGGAAGCAAGCTCTCTCTTTCTCGTGTCTCTTATTGTAAGAGCACTAATTCTTTTCATGAAGATTCTACCCTTGTTGCCTAATCCATTCCCAAAGATCCCACCTTCACATTCCTTCACACTGGGGATTAGGATTCCACATATGAATTTGGGGGGGATGCAGACGTTCAGTCCATAGCATGTAGTCTGTGCTGCCATGGATGACGAGGGGAGCAGGTGACCATGACGGGAAAGGGAAGGGAAGGCTTCCTGGAAGAAGTAATGCTTAATTTGAAATCTGGAACTTCAGCAAGCATCAACCAAGCAGATGGGCCAGGAGTCAAAGGCAGGCAGGCAAAGCTCAGGCATCTGATGGTGAATGCCCCAGGCCAAACGGACCACACCACAGGGAGTGCGTGATCCAAGGGTGACAGGATGCATGCTTGGGGAGCTGAAATGAAAACAAAAGTAGTAAGCATTCATTCATTCATTCATTCACTCAGTGTTTATTATGTGCCAGTCCTGTTGCTAAGCCAGAGAATAAAACCACGAACAAGGCAGGATTGTGCTAATTGTTTTTCAGAGTAATCATTCTTGCGACTACATTTGTTGAACACTTGCCATGTGCCAAACGCTCAAAGTGCTTCACCAGCATTACCTCATGTCTTTCTACAACAACCATATGAAATGGGTACTTTTTAGCATCACTTTACAGATGGGTAAACTGAGGCACTGGTGACTCCAGTGACTTGCCTAAGGTCACTCTGCTGCCGGGATGGGGAGCCTAAACACAGGCTGTCGGAAACTAGAACTCCCGCTCGGTCCACAATCATGGCTGGATTGTGTGCCAGGGGATTCACTGTGAGGGCGGAGTCACCAACTGTCCTGATTTGCCTGGGACCCCAGGGTTTCCTGGGACCCCGGGCTTTCGGTGCTAAAACTGGGACAGTGCTGGCTACATTAGTGTATTGGTTATCATCACTGAGCAGGCAGGGCCACAACTTGTGGGGCCTAATAAATTTGCTGAAGAATTGGGAATTTAGACCAAAGGGAAGGGAGATCCTCATGTAAGAAGACCACCCTGTAGTCGATACTCTGATGGATTACACTCTGATGATGCCAAGACTCAGTCGTACCAATGGAGCCTTAGCCCCGCAGAAAGTACCCCTCATCATTTCTTGGAGTTAGCAATGTGGGTGCCCATAAATTTATTACCTGCAGTAGTATTTATGTTATCATTTTCTCTCTCCAGTATGGAAGAGAGACTCCTTAAATACCACCAATATCGATCGGACAAAGCTGAGTTTATGACTTACAGTGGGAAGGAGAACACTACCTCAAGAAGATTTGGTAGCATCTCAGACAGGGGAGATAAGGTCAGAATTTTAGAGAGAATTGGAAGTTTGGTTCCTTGTGTGTCTTTCAAATTAGGGGCTTAATTAGCATTGGATAATGATCACAGTATAACAGCCCGGGGTTCGGAAAGAACAGCAAGGTGAGATGTTAAGGTATGGGAGTCAAAGAGTATCAGGATGTAGACTGTCCATTGAAATTTTTCATAAGTCTTTCAGGACCCTTTTGGGAGATTTCTTTAATGAACAATCAAATGAATTCGCCCAGACAGGAGACTTCTGCAAAATTAAAGCCATACTAATAAAGATCAAGAAATAGAAAGCTATGTCACTGTGGACAGTGAGGGGCGGTTTCTGTCCTATGTCTAAGGTGACATGGGGTGACCGGTTCTGGTTCTTACAAGCTTGTAGTTGTCTTTCATGGGCTCCCACCCCACCTTGGAGAATCTTCACCATGGACAGTGCCCCCATGAGAACCCCAATATCCGTTCCACTTGCTGGACTAAGTTGCTCCCAAAGGTTCTTCTTCTTCTTCTTTTTTGTAATGTTTATTTATTTTTCAAGGAGAGAGAGAGAGAGACAGAGACACACACACACACACACAGAGAGAGAGAGAGCACTAGCTGGGAAGGGGCAGAGAGAGAGAGGGAGACACAGAATCCAAAGCAGGCTCCAGGCTCTGAGCTGTCAGCACAGAGCCGGACACAGGGCTTGAACTCGTGAACCACGAGATCATGACCTGAGCCGAAGTTGGATGCTCAACCGACTGAGCCACCCAGGCGCCCGCCCACTCCCAAAGTTTCTAATGCTCAGAGCCCATCACAGGTGATGTAGACGGGGCCTCCCTCCCCTAAATGGCACCACACTCCATCGCCAGCGCTAGCAAAGCAGCTCTTCCTCACTTGACGTCTCAAAAATCTGTTTATAGCCATTTCATCAGCTTCTGCTTCCCAGACTCTCCCTACAGGGCTCAAAACCAACTCAAGAAACCTACTGGGGTATAAATACCACTATGCCCCTAAGCTTCTCTTTTTCCCCTTCTCAGTTCCTTTACTTTTTAAAACTTCTCCCCCCTCTCCCAGGTACAGCAAAAGCAAACCTCCTGTCCATACGACTGGAGGACTATGGGCACACTAATGTTGGTGTGTTTTGTGTTGTGTGTTGCTGTGTAGATGGGAGTATGGGTGGGAATGGATGGGGAAGTTGACTCTCATCTACACCAGCAAGTACCCACCAAATGGACCCTCCCATACTTATGCGACTCAGGGCTCTTGGAAACCCTCTCACTTATCGATAATTCCACCAACATGTTCATCCTTCCCACTTCTCCTGTTTCATGACATGATTCATATTAACTCCAGTCTCTATGAATCTTGCACCAACAGAACCTCTATTGTTCTATCTTCATGCTTTTTATAAATCCCTTTTGGCCTTTCCTTATATTCAATTTGGTTTCAATCATATTTTATCTTAAATCATTCTCTATTCTCCCCCGCCCCACCATTTCATTCTACAAATTTTCAAACATATAAAAAGGTAAAAGAAATTATATAGTTAGCACCCATATACCCATTGCCTGGAACAGAGGTCAGCAAACTTTTTCAGTAAGGGATTGGATAGTAAATATTTTAGACTTTGCAGGACATATGGTCTCTGACAACTACTCAGCTCTGCTACTGTGGTGCAAAAGCAGCCATAGACAATATGTAAATGAGTGGCATGGACGTGTTCCAATAAAACTTTATTTACAAAACAGGCTGTCCTGATCCCTGACCTAGAATCTACTATAAATATTTTACTCTGCTGGCTTTATCACACGTGTATCTGTTCCTCTATCCATCTCATTTTGATGCATTTCAAATTAAGTTTCAGGCATCAGTACACATCTCCCCTATCAGTTTTCATATGTAATGTTTCACACATATAATCTTTTTCTCCAAAAGACTGTAATTTCTTTCGTGACAAAAAGCACTCTTTTAAGATCCATCTCAAAGTCTGAAGGCTTTCCTTATTTCCTGTAGTCGGAAGTAATTGTACCTTTTTACATTAATTCATTAATTCAGCAAACATTTATCTAGCTTTACAAGTCCAAAAATGGGACTCAAAATAAAGAGTACTTTTTATCTAATAGGGAAAAAGATAGGGAAACAAACGAATACAAGACAATTGATAATAGAAGTGGGAGCAAAGAATTGCTGACTTAAGAAGAAAGGATGTGGGGGCGCCTGGGGGGCTCAGTTGGTTAAGGGTCTGACTCGATTTCTGCTCAGGTCATAATCTCGCAGTTCGTGAGTTTGAGCCCTGCATAGGGCTCCGTGCTGACAGTGCTTGGGATTTGGTCTCTTTCCTTCTCTCTCTGCCCTGCCTACACTCTCTGTATCTCAAAATAAATAAACTTTAAAAGATTAAAAAAAAGAAGAAGAAGAAGAAGAAAGGATGTGAATTCTCCCTTGAGGGACTTGGGAGAGTGCTCTCAAGAAGTTCAAGGTGGGATTAAAGAGTGAGCTGTGCTTCCCCATAACACTGCATTTCTATCATTCTTGTGCATTGCTGGATCTATAATCTGGGATTCGTTTTTCATTCAGAAACTTCCCACAGGTCACTGTTGGGGATAATACGAGTCTCTCGTTCCTCCTTTGCCCAGGCTGAAGGATCTCCCTCAGAACATTTGGGCGTAGTTCTCTGCTTCTTTCTTTATGCTGGTGGTTTGCAAATTTGAGCACACATGGGGATCGCCTGGAGGGTCTGTTAAAATACCAATTACTGAACCTAACCCCAGATATTCTGATTCAGCAGATCTGAGGTGGAGCCCTAGAATCCACATTTGTAATCATTTTTCAGATGTAATGATGCAGGGACCACACTTTGAGATGCTGAGAAAATTAAAATTTATTCAACATATGTTGCTTGATTCAAAAAACCTCTTAGCATATCAGGAATCTATCAAAGGAATAAATGGATGAGTCATTCTTAATGGTGAACTGTCAAGGCATGCCCATAAATGTTAGGAACAAAGCAAGGGTAAGCATTATCACTGTTTCAGTTTAATAATAAAATGGGGACCTTAACCTGCAATGAAAGAAACAAAACAAAACAAAATTTAAAAGTTCAAAGAAAACAAAAAATACAAAGATAGTATTTGATAGAGGAGATCTGAAAAAAATGAAAGCTTTTTTTTCCCCAGATGATACAATTTTCTACATAGAAAATCCAAGAGATTTTACATGCTATTAAATTGTAAGAGATTTCTGCAAGGTTGCATATTACAAGATCAACCTACAGAAATCATTAGACTTTTGATAAGAAAATTTTATGGGAGAACATGTATTTGCAAAAGAAAACAGCCAAACAAACACATACACACTTCATCAAAACCTATAAGGTAATAAGGAATAATTTTTTAGTAAATCTAATAAAATATGAATAGCAGCTTTTTGGAGAAAATTTAAAAAAAAATAAAAGTTATTAGAGGACATAAGTGAAGAGAAATATAGAGAAATATAGCATGTCTACAGATAGGAAAATTGACTATTATAATGATGGCTGTTCTACCTTAATTACCAATGAATTTTAGTATAATACAATAAAAAATTCCAAAGCCTTTTTTTTTTTTTTTACAACTTGCAAATTCAGTCCTAAAATTACTATGGGAGGAGAAAGACACAGACAATAGCTATAACAATTTTGAAGAAAAACTTGTAGAAGTGGCTTTATCAGGAATAAAAATTCATTATAAGTATTTTAGATGATATATTAAGATGTTCAGACAGATTTTTAGAAAAATGGAACAGTGTAGAAAAAATAGAATTAGATACAGGCATATGTAAACCTTCCATATCACAGAATTTGTATTTTCTGATCAAAGGTACAATAATAAACAATTCAACACACAGTTCTAACACAATTGCATAGCTCTAATTACAGGAAAGTCACTCTCTTCCTCACACCATATACAAAAATAAATTCCACTTTATTTAAAGACCTAAATGTAAAAAGAAAAACTTCACAAAGCTTTAAGAAAAAATAAAAATATATGAAAAATCTGGAATCCAATAAAAGTAAGACAACTCAATAGACAGATGGAAAATAAGAACTGACAATTCATAGAAGAAACCCAAATACTCAATAAATGTGAAATGACTCACAATTTCACTAGAAATCAGAGAAATTCACATTAAAAACACAACGAAATACCAAAGCACACCCATGTAAAAAAATTTATTAGTTAGGTTGCAGAATAATTGAAACTTTCATACTCAGTAGTAATGGAGATTGATATTACTTTGGTGGGCAATTTGTTAATATTAGTAAAGCTGAGATGGTCCAGAAAAATTTTGGGTGTTAATTCAAGGGTGCATGGTTACGAATTGTTATGAGGGCATCTGCATGGCTCAGTAGGTTAAGTGTCTGACTCTTGGTTTTGGCTCACGTCATGATCTCATGGTTCATGAGATTGAGCCCCATGTCAGGCTCCATGCTATCAGCCTGGAGACTGCTTGGGATTCTCTCTCTCCCTCTCTCTCTGCCCCTCCCTCCCTCACTGTCACTCTCTCTCTTTCAAAATAAATATAAAACTTAAAAAAAAATTTATTATGGACTGCATGTTTGTGTCTCTCTCCAATTCTTACATTGAAACCCTAATGCTCAATGTGATGGTATTTGGGGAAGGGGGTCTTTGGAATATAATAAGGTCATGAGGGTAGAGCCCTTATCATGGAAATTGTGCACTTATAAGGAGAAATGTCAGACTTGTTCGTGTCTTTGCTTTCTACTATCTTAGGATACAATAAGAAAGCCACCATCTGCAAACCAGGAAGAGGGCTGTCATGAAGACTTGAATCAACCAGCAACTTTATGTTGAACTTGCCAGTCTTCATAACTGTGAGACATAAACATTTGTTGTGTAAACCACCCAGTCTATGATGATTTGTTATAGCAGCTAGAGTAGACTAAGATAAGAATGTTCACTGTATCCTTGTTTGTCGTAACAAATAGTAACAAATTAATTATACACCAACAAGAAAGATGGGTAAGTAAATGATATTTCAAACATATAATAGAATACTAGATAACAGTTACAAATGAAATTATTAGGGATATATATCTTAATGGTTACACTTCAAAATGATAATACTGAGTGAATAACTCAAAAAATAAATCCAAGGATCTATACATTAGGACAACATCTACATAAAATTTGGAAATATTCAAAACAATATTAGATACTTTTTGTTAACATGGACACATGTAGTGGTTTTATAAATATGCACAGAAGGATCAATATCTAACTCAGGACAGTGGGTCCACTGGGGCAGGAGAAAAGAGAATGGGATAAAAGAAGAAAACGACATTTCAACTGCATCGGTAGTATATTATTTTGTTCAAAAAATCTGAAGCAAAGATAGTAAAATGTTAAGTTTTGAGAAAAATGTTAAGCTTTGAAAAAAAGCAAATAAAGTAAAATGTTAAGCAAATGTAGTAAAATGTTAAGCTGACTAGTGGGTGCTCCTTAAATTATTTTCTATACTTCTCTTATGTTTAAGATATTTCATAAAAATGTATAGAGTCTGCTATATATTTTTTAAAAAATTATATTGATGTATAGTTGACAAACGGTGTTATAATAGTTTTAGGTGCACAGTATATTCATTTGACAATTCTACACATTACTCAGTGCTCTCACCGTGATAAATGTGGTCACCATTTGTCACCATACAACGTTGCTGCAATATTATTGACTATATTCCCTGTGCTTTGCCTTTCACCTTCCTGACTTATTTATTTTATAGCTGAAAGTTTGTACCTCTTAACCCCCTTCACCTGTTTTGCCCACCACCCCACCCAGCTCCCCTCTGACAACCATCAATTTGTTCACTGGGTTTAAGTGCCCCTCTGGTAGTTTTGCTCACTGCTCTTTACATGTCATTCCAGTGCAACCTGGTTTCCTCTTCTAGTAGTTTCTTGAAACTTCTCTCTCCTTAGGCTACCTGCGACTTGTGTGCTGCCGAAGTCCACAGGTGTGTTTCTGCTCTGGTCTTATGTCACCTCCCTGTGGCATTTGACAATGATGTCATTCCTTTTCCCCTTCATATTTGCTCCTCCTCCTTCCCTTGGATTTGGGTTTCTTCCCAACTCTACCTATTTCTTCTTAGTGCCCTTGGCAAGTGTCTGCTCTTCTCCTTGCCACTTAAATGCCAGTATCTAACAGGTCTCTGATCTCAGTCCTCCATGACCCATGTATACCCTCATGCAAACTCAGAGCTCCTGCTACACTTTCATGTCGTTGACTCGGGAATTTCCACCTCTGTTCTGAGGTTCAAGCCCTGATATTCGATCACAGATTGAACATTTTCACTCGGACGCCTTTGGGACACATCCATGTCAATATATTCAAACTGAAATCATCCCCCCGGCCCTACACCTCCCTCTTCGAAGCCCTCTTGTGCTGGGTAGAGTAAGGACCTTCCAAAGATGTCCACATCCTATTTCTAGAACCTGTGGATAGACTAGCTTACATGGCAAAAGGGACTTTGAAGATATGGTTAAAAATCTTGAGATGGGAAGATTATCTTGGATTATCTAGGTGGGCCCAATGCCATCAATGGATTCTGTAATGTAATCACAAGGGGAAAAGGGAGGGAAGAGTGTTAGAGCCAGAGAAGGGGAAACAGAGATAAGAGTGATGTCGAGCCATGAGCCAAGAAATACGTACGAGAGGCTTCTAGAAGCTGTAGACAAGGAAATCGATTCCCTTCTAGAGCCTCTAGAAAGAAAACATCCCTGTGGATCCATTTTGGAATTCTGAATCCCCAGAACCATAAGGCGATACATGCGTGTGGTTTTAAGCCTCTAAGTTTGTGGTGATTTGTTACAGCAGAAAGAGGAAACCACATGTACCTACACTGTTTCTCTTCCATTGCACCATTACTGAAGTGATTCTGGGTCCCACCCTCTCACCTCTCACCAAGGAGGTGGCAGATCCATCACTGTCACTTTTTTCTGCTTGTCCTCACCTCCTGGCTCACTAAAAATCACCTCCTGGACCCCTGCATGTGGCCATCACCTCCTTTGCCTTGTTCCCCTCCAATCCCAACACCCACACCCATTCTCCCCAGCCTGCCAAAGCAATGTTTCTGAAACGTGTATCTGAACATGGGACTTTTTAATTAAAACCCTTTCGTGCTTCTCCTTGCTTTCAGAGGCAGTTTCATGTTCCTTAGGAGAGCACGCAAAACCATTGCTCAGGCTTTTCAATTGTCCTATCAGATGGCTTGTGCAGCCACTCCCTTTGCTCCAGCCAAACTGCAGCCTCCTAACTCACAAGCTCTTAGCAAAGGGGCTGCATGAGAATCACCCAGCAGGTATATAAAAAACTGTACAGACGGGGTGCTGGTTGGCTCAGTTGGAAGAGCATGGGACTCTCAATCTCAGGGTCTTGAGTTTGAGCTCCGTGTTGGGGGTAGAGATTACTTCAAAAAAAAAATCTTAAAAAAAAGAAAACAACCTCTACAGGCATTGCCATTGTTTTAAGAGATTCTTGCTCAGTAGGTTTGGGGGCACTGAGGACCAATTGTGTCTTCAGTAAAGTTCACGGGCTATTCAGATTAAAATCTATTGCCTGAGTGCATCCACCTGTTTCTAGCGCCATGTTTTATTTCTTTCGCTGTACTGTCTCCTTGGAACCTCCCTTTGGTCTCACTGCTCACTGTTTAAATACAACAGTTCTCCTTCTACAGAGCTTTCCAATCTGAGCAGGTGCCCTTGGAAATCTTGCACATACTTGCTGATTTACTTGTTCATCGCCCCAGCAGTCTCACTCGTAACCACCTCTCCTCTCCAGCTTCTTGGGAGCAGAAAACAGGCAATCCCTAGTGCCTAGCACAGTAGCCAGAATATAGTGAATGTTCCAACCAATGCCTCTCTTGCCCCTTTCTGCCCCACCCTCCACCTGAAGCACTTCTACATGGACACAGGTTGGTATTCTAATGTCTGGTCCCTTCTGTCCTATTCAGATCCAACACCTCACTCTCCTGGGGGTGGCTTCTGATTCTTCTCATCACACAGTAAGTAACCTCAAGCCTGAGGTTCAGAGAAGGCAAGTGGATTAGGTCAGATGAACTAGGTCAGAATGACTTACTTGGCTCTTGTTTTCTGTTGGCCAGACAACCAGTCATTGCCAGTCAGCCGGGTTGACCTTTTAGAGATGGAGCACTGGGGTAAGAATAATCCAACTGCCCTAGTGGCTGGCCCTGCCCACTCCACCCACCAACCCTCCCCCCCTCTCCAGCCACTGGTTTCTGAGAGGCTGCCTGTGAATCTGCCCATGGATAGTACTAAACACCTCGCTAGCCACAGCAGGCTAAACAGAGGCAACAGCTTGGGAAGGGGGCTGATCTGTAGACATTTAAGTAATTTTTTTCTTCCTCTCAAATCCCCTCTACACCAATCTGCAAGCTGTTGCTCCTATGAACTGTGCTCCTTCCTTCCACAGATATGCTACTCGGGCTGCAAAATTAAAACACACATAAATTATTTAACATAGTCTTATGATATTGGGTTAATTAGATAAAGCTTTCTCATGAAAACACTCAGCACATAGCACAGAGTTCTTCCTGTTATTATTTATTGAATGTGTAAAACACAAGTCTCCATTCAGCCTTGTAAGTCTGGTCAGAGAAAGAACACTCCAGGGCCATTTGATTTAGAAATCCAGACCCCGGGGTCATTCCGACCATGCGTAGAAGCAGTTCTACAATAATAAAACAGTCAGGCATTTAAAGGGAGAAAGCACATTGCAATGTGGAATAGTTTCCCTTGCAAGTTGCCAATTTGAAATGATCTTCCTCTGACACGATTTAATTTGAAAACTACTGAGGTCATTTCCTTTTAACTCAGTTCTACAGAAGCAAAACTGCATTAACCAGTTAATTCAATGAAACAAATAGTTGAATTGATTTTTTAAAGCATGGAATTGACCAGTTATTTTCAATTAACTGGTCTGCTTTCTTCAAAGTGCCATGTAGGTAGCGCCCAATGCTAATGGATATGGAGGCCACTCAACAGAGTATCCAGCAAATTCTGTCTGTTGCCTCCTAAGGGCCCTGGGTACTGTGCAAGATTCAGAGATACAGGATATGTAATACTGTGCTAGGAGTGAGCTTGCGATCTGCTTGGAAAGACAAGCCACCAACTGATAACCAACGTACAAAGCAAGAAAAAGAGAGAGCAAAGGGAATTTATACTTTAGAAGGTTCTAGAAGAAAGCTAGGCTCTGGGAAGACTTTGTGGAGAAGTTAGGACTGAGTAATAAAGTTTGGCTGGGCAAGAGAAGGTGTGGACAGTAAGAAAAGGGAGGGCAGCCAGAGATAGGTGCTGGAAGGTGGCCAGTATGGGTCCAAATGGTGGAGAATTAGGATAAATAAAAAGGCAATTGAGTAACATGAAGGCAAAACCTATCTTCCAAATTAGGCTTCGATATGGATAGAGGTGGGCTAAATGCCCTGGACACAGAATGAAGGTAAAGCCAGGGAAAGTGTGCTCAAGGCGGTGCCAGAGGTAGTTTTGCGGTGAGACTGACTCTATTCCCCACCTCTGGTCTGCCAATTCCCTCTCCTATCACTTCTCATTCCTAATCAAAACTCTTCCCATGCTAACCCCTTCTCAGCCACACAAGGGAAAAGAAGGTTCTCACTTCTCTTAGACGTCTGCACTGTGACTGCACTTCCTCATGAGATGCCCTCCTACACCCTACCAAGATAGAAATTAAGGAGAAAATTGACGAAAAAGGACATCCAGAAACTTAAACTAAAAGAGTAGTATAAACATAGTGATGTTGATTCTTTTTTTTTTTTTTTTTTTTTTAAATTTTTTTTTTTAACATTTATTTATTTTTGAGACAGAGAGAGACAGAGCATGAACGGGGGAGGGTCAGAGAGAGAGGGAGACACAGAATCTGAAACGGGCTCCAGGCTCTGAGCAGTCAGCACAGAGCCCGATGCGGGGCTCGAACTCACATACCGCGAGATCGTGACCTGAGCCGAAGTCGGACGCTTAACCAACTGAGCCACCCAGGCGCCCCGTGATGTTGATTCTTTATACTCCTCTCTTCGTTTATACTTTTCCAGTTCTTCTCAGGGAGGTTCATCATAATACCTTCTGGGTAGAGTTGTCATAGGGATTAAATGATAACATGGATTATGCTAATGGATCTAGCATTAAGCAAGGCACATACCAGGCACCCAGTAGGTATTAGCTGCCCTTTGTCATAGGTATACGGGGCTTTATACTAGCTTTTGGCACTCTGTAATTTCTTTTCTTTTTCTTTTTTTTAATTTATTTATTTTGAGAGAGAGAGAGAGAGAGAACATGGGTAGGCAAGTGGGGAAGAGGTAGAAAGAGAGAGAGAGAAAAAATCCTAAGCAGGCTCAGCACCATCAGCACAGAGCCTGATTCAGGGCTCGAACACATGAACTGTGAGATCATGACCTGAGCCAAAACCAAGAGTCAGATGCTTAACCGACTTAGCCACCCAAGTGCCCCAATTTTTTTTTTCTTTTAATAGCAGGATCTCAAATATCTGTGGTAGGTTTCTCCCACCCCATTTCCCCCACATACTTATATATCCAGAAGTGAGCATAGGACTTAGGCCTAGCCACTTAATATATTCTGTCTTCTTAAACAGAGCATGTCAAGGTTGGACATGATCCAAGCCAATCAATGATACCAGATCCCAGGATTTGAACTTGCATCATTGGGAAAAAGAATCTTTCTCTGACATTACTAACTGTATGGATAACTCAAGTTAAACCTGCTTACAGGCCCCTACACATAGAATTATCCTGAGAATAAAGGAAATAAATAGAGTGGGGGGGGGTGTAAAAAGACAGACTGAGAGAGAGAGAAAGAGAGAGACAGACAGACAGACTGGGAGAAGGAGGGGGTTGTGATATATTTTAAGATTCTTATAAATCAGAGCAACTTTGGGCTTTACATCTTTACTTGAACCAATTTTCTCTTTGCCTAAACCAGTAAGAGATGTGTCCCTTGTAATTTAAAGAATACTAGCCACCGGAGAAAGACATCATGACCTCATTTTATAAAGAAAGAAACTGAAGCCTTGAGATAGTGAAGACTTATCCAAAGCCAGATGGCTGTTTAATGGCACAGAGATGAGACCAACCACCTCAAAGTCTTCATATATAACCTGGGCTCATGTGTCAGCCCTTTCTTTCCCTCTGGGATGTGACTGGCCACCCTCAAGGTTTTGATCTTAGCAACCTCCCTGTTGCCATAACGTCTCTAGCTGCAGACAAGACAAGACAATGCCCTCAATCTTCACTTTCCCTTGCTTTTAGTTTCCAGTTGTCCAGGAAACACTCTCCATGTACATTCCCCCCTCATACTCTATAGTCACCCTGAGGGGTGCTTGGGGGGCTCAGTTGGTTAAACATCCAACTCTTGATTTCTGCTCAAGTCACGATCTCATGGTTCGTGAGTTTGAGTGAGTTCCAGTTGACAGCACGGAGCCTGCTTGGGATTTTCTCTCTCTCTCTCTCTCTCTCTCTCTCTCTCTCTCTGCCCCTCCCTCTTTTGGGCATGCATACATGTTCTCTCTCTCTCTCTCAAAAAAAATAAATAAACATTTATATATATATTATAATCAACCTCAGAACTCCAAACTTGCTATATTATTCATCGCATCTCAGTATCCTAACATTTTGTTACCCCATGAATCTGACTCTACATCCTGAATGTACTTTCCAGAAAACCAGATAGTGTGTCTGTGATGCACATTTCATCAGAGTCTCTAGGTAGTCTCGACTCATCCTGTGACATTCAGGTCTTTGGTCTGGACTTCTCCCCTGAGCTCAGCTGCCTGTTTTGCATCGCAGCCTGGACGTTGACCCACCCCGTTTGTCGCTTCTGTTTGGAATGAAATTCTTTCAAATGGAGGCAATTGTCTCCTTTTCATCAATTAAATCTCAACACCAATGTCATTTCTTCTCTAAGGCCTTCCCTGCTATCTTGACCAAATGATCCCTTTACAGCCCCAACCTATCACTCTCTATTATTCTATTTTATTTATACTAATTCTTTTTTTTAATGTTTATTTATTTTTGAGAGAGAGAGAGCATGAGCACAGGAGGGACAGAGAGAGAGGGAGAGAGAGGATCCGAATCAGGCTCCATAGTGTCAGCACAGAGCTGGATGCGGGGCTTGAACTCACGAACCTGTGAGATCATGACCTGAGCTGAAGTCGGTGGCTTAACCGAATGAGCCACCCAGGCGCCCTGATTTTATTTATACTCTTTCATTTGTTATCTTCACATTTATTCTAGAATATATTATTTTAGAATACATGTTATTCTAGAATATATATGATGTATTAGCTTGTCTACATGCTTAATGTGTTTCCCTCTTATATCAGTTAGAAATTGCTATGGAACAAAGCACTGGATAGTTTACTATAGTACGCGTTTATTATTATGTATTTTCTTTTGCTCCCAAAGTCTATGGGTCACAGGGTAGTTCTGGCCTTGGCTGGGCTCACTCAAGCATCTAGTGGTGATCTGGCTTTCAACCCTGGCATCTTGTTTCCCCTCTACATCCTCTTTCATACTCCAGTGGGCTAGCCTGGGCTCATTCACAAGGCAGTGATGGAGTTCTGAGAGAGGGAGAGTGTGTGTGAGTGTGTAAAAGTGCGCAAGGCTTCTTGGGTTGCTTCTGCCCAATCTATTAGCCAAAATTAACTGCCAGGCAAAACACAGAGTCAGTGTAAGAGTGTACTACCAAAGGACATAGACAAATAGTGTGAAAAACTGAAGTCACAAGCAACGTGCCATGCTCTTTAGTAGAATCTAAGCCCTTTGAGGACAAGTACCTTGTCTCTCTAACTGTATGCTCAGCACTGAACACAGGGCTTAGCACTATTTGCTTAGTGTCAAATGTTCTCTCTCTACTCTGCATTGTCTATGGACTCATTCGAAATGATAACCATGTATTTTTATATTGTGAATAGAATACACTCGATGGAAGGAGTCTCCTTTTTTAATAGCAACTATTCCGCTAAGAGGAACTTGATAGATGTTGATAAGATCCCTACCGAAAAGGACTGATACCCAAGCAGAGGGAAGCACATAGGGAGGATTGTTGGTGGATGGGCAGTGGGAGGGCTTAAGGGAGGGACAGCACAGCACTGCTAGAATGAGGTGCCATAAGGACACGGATGGTCTCCGTGATTCATGACCATGCCCAATGCGAAGCCCAGTGTCTTGCACATTGGGCGGCTGACACTCGTATTAATTGAAGGAGTGAATGAGGAAAGTGTATGTGCATGTCTAGGAAGCCAAGGGAAGTTGCAGGGTGTAATTACACACACCTCTGGGGAGCCACTCTGGGAAGGAAAGACATAAAGTTGAAATGCAGGAGCTCTGAACCCAGGCGAGATGCGTGGAGTAGGAGACTTCACTTCCTGGCAAGGTCTTGGAAGAGACAGCGGGATTTCAGAAGCATAGGGAAAAGGTTGGGAGGGGAGGGCAATATTTGAGGCTTGGGGTGAGGGCTATCAGAAGGGAGGGAGTCGATTAGCAGAGGAAAACCGTGCTTGTGCTGGTGTCTCCAGGAGAGGGAGAGAGACAGGTCAGTGGAATTTTGCTCAGATCCATATCACTCCGGTAGGAATCACGTCAGTGCGAGCTCTTGTCCTCTCTCCCAAACCTGTCCACATGTCTTAATGTCCTAGACCAGACCAAAACGCTCTGATAGGAATTATTTGATGTGCTCTAATTTAAGATCTCTGCATGCAAACACTAGTTCCAGGCTGTGTGGGGGCCACCCAAAATTTGGGGCGTGGCCAGGGACATTTTGAACATCTTCGCCCTTCAAGTTTACCATATGTGCCTAATTGGGTTGGTGCTATGGCTGTGGTGTTATTCCCCCACATGCCCTGAGTGGGGCTGAAGCTCCTATTGGTGCTTTTAAGCCACGAGAGGCCTGTGGGTAGCGCCGTGCTGGGGCCCAGGAAGGTAAAACCAAGCTGACTTTGGAATTGAGGATTATTATTCCCAGCCTCTGCCTCTTACATATTAAGCAATTAATATCTGTGCCATCCTGTGAGGACACAGGAAAGCACGCACATCTTCACACATGGGCACCAGATGATTTGGATACAGGGCGGTCTCAGCTGCATTTAGCTTCCCTTTAAAACACCAGTGAAAGCAAGCATATAATGTGTTCAGAACTTCTGCCACATTCTATATGGGTTTAATGGAGAAGACCCTCACTTTTCTTCACCACAGCACTAGACTTCCTTTCCTAAGTGGAGATCCAAAGATTGGAAAGAAAAAGGAAGAGAAGAGTGTTGTACTTCTTTAGTTCCAGTTTCTATATCTGTAAAAACATGGGTGGTTCAACAGATACGTTGTGAGGATTGGAATCATATATATATAATGGTTTCCAATCACACAGTAGGTATTCAATAAATGGTGGATGTTCTTCCTGCCATCGCTATTGTTGTAACTCTTATTATTATCATCTTCTACACAGAGAACTTTGTCTCAGGGAAGCTGGATAACCTCTTAAGTTAGGTGGGGCCATAAGCACTTGCAATCTTAGACAGCTGAGTGAATCGTTTGGGTTACTTCCCTTGTCATGACCTTAAATGAACAAAAGTTTATTTCTCCTTCACGTTACATGTCTATCATGGGTTGGCAGGGAGCCTTGATCACCAGATTTATTAAGGAGTCTAGGATGACAGAGCCAGACTATGTCAGTTGTTGGTCACTGGGCCAGAAGGGAAAGAGAGCTCTGGAAAGTCTAGAACAGGCAATTAAATGCCTTGGCGTGGAAGTGACGTGTGTTACCTCTGCTCACAACCCAAATATCTAATCACAGAGCCTCCCTCAACCCCAAAGGGACAGGAGTACAGTCTTACCATGTACCTGGAAAAGAGCTAGAAATTATTGGTGAAGAGCATTGGTGATGGCCATATTTTGCTATCATAGCCATTCTTTGAAGTGGGAGAACCAATATTAGCATTCAGATCTTGCAGAAAAGCATTATTACACTTAAAGAGAAGACTGTCAGTTACACGGGCAGAAGGAAAATGGGGCTGCTTTTGCCAATCAGAAATAAGTTTCCATATCCTTAGAAAGTGACTTAAGAATCTTAATTTTGGACACTCCCTCATTTCCCAGACATATTTCCTATTATTTCTGTTACAAACTATCACGCTATTCAGACCAGCTTGTTTCTCTTCTACTTGCTTACTTCTTTAACCAAGCACTTGTAAATTGTTTTTTTCCTGTGGAATTTTATAAAAGTAGAGAAATGCAGAGTTATGAGGGACACTAGAAACTGGCCGTTGGGTTATCTATTACTTTGTACTAAACTACCTCAAAGCTTAGTGGTTTAAAACAATCATTTTATTTCACTCACTGGTGCACGTCAGGAATTCAGTACAGATTTGGATTGGAAATTCATCTCCAACCCACATGGCATCAGCTGGGGCAGCTGGGGCTGGAGGAACCACTTCCAATATGGCTTCTTCACTCATGTGTCTGGAGCCTTGGTGCTCCTCGGCTTCCCCTGTCTCCCTATATTACTTCTTATCCTCCAGGACCTCTCAGTGGAGCTTGGGCTTCTCACAGATGGTGGTCTCTGAGTAGCTGGACTATTTACATAGCGGCTTAGGGCTCCAAGGATGAGTGTTTCAGTGACCTCGCTTTAGAAGTCCTCTGCTTGTCATTTCCACTGCATTCAATTGGTCAAGTAAGTCACTAAGGGAATCCAGATCCAAAGGAAGGAGATTAGACACCTTATTCTGATGGAAAAACATTCCCTCTGCCTCATTACCAAAGATTTAGAAATGCTGAACGGCTTGCCAAAGTTGAACAGGTCGCTAGATTCCCATCCAGCTTCCTGCCATAACCATATTTCCCCTTTCTCTCTTATAAGCTGCAGCCTTTCTGTGGGCCTGAGATTCTTTACTCATAAACATATGAAACTGGAAAAATGATCTCTAAGGTCGCTTTCTCTCTAACATATATTTAACGAGTCCTATAATTTGCATCTCTCCTTCAAATTTTCCTCAAAATTCTCCCCCATCAAAGCTCTTCTGACTAACAAAACCTGGCTTTAATCACACACTCCCCATTAGTAAATTTCCCCAGCACACATGTGGGGAGCTTTTGCACTAAGATCAAGTTCTGTACTTGTTTTAATGTGTCACACGTCCCAATTCCCAGTGACTTCATCCGACATTGATCTCTTCCTTCCAAAAATTCCTATGACATTTCTAGTTCAAACCACAGAATTTGGCCTTTGAGGACATGGTGTCTTGCCTTTCTTTTAAATTGTTTCATGTGTATAAGTTATGTCTTGCCAATTGGACCTTAAACTTCATGGTGCTATCCATGCTTTATTCTTTTAAGAACTCAGCACAGTAATAGTAATGCCTATTGATGATGTTTGAGTTCTTTCTTATGTTCTTATACTTACAGGTTACTATTTAGAGTATCTCTTCACTTTTTGGTTACTTGAACAAGAGGAAAGGCTTTGATTTATTACATTGGCATCTTTCTAAAGAAGTACATACTCTATGGGGTATCATTCATGGCACATACTTAATAAATTTTCCCAGGTAGCTTCTTCTTTCTGATTTGCTAATCCAAGAGCTGTACCCACACCAAGGAACTTTTTTCCAAACCTTCCCCCTGATTCTTTATCTGTAAATACTTCAATATTTTCTGACAAAACCACATCATTATCTAACTAAGAAATTGAATATCAATGTACTACTGTTATTTAATATATAGTCTATAAGCTCATTTGTCTAATTTTTTCAATACTTTAAAATATTTTAAGTTTATTTTAAGAAAGAGAGGGGGGAAAAAGCACGAGTGGGGGAGGGGCAGAGAGGGAGAGAGAGAATCTCAAGCAGCCTCTGCACTGTCAGCACAGAGCCCCATGTGGGGCTCGAACTCATGAATGTGAGATCATAACCTGAGCTGCAGTTGGGCTCTTAACCGACTGATCCACCCAGATGCCACTCAGTATTTCTTTCTTTATATGGTTTTTTTTTTTTATCCACTCTAGAATCATACATTGCACTCAGTTGTCATGTCTCTTTGAACTCCTTTAGTCTTCATGAAATTTATATATTTGAAAATTCCAGGACAATTGTTCTATAGAATCTCTCCAAACATGGGTGGTTTACACATAGGTCAAGCATTTTGGATCGGGACACTATATGGGTGATGTATAACTCCCATAGCCTCCTTAAGGCGGCATATAGTTCCTGTCTGTCCCACTATCAATGATGCTAACTTTGAATACTGGCTACAGTTGGTTTTGACCAGATTTCTCCGCTGCAAAGGTGCTGTTTCCATTTCTAAATAAGTGAACCCTGGGGTAATTTTGAGAGTATGTATGTAGCCTATCCTCCCACAGCTTTTCATGTGATGCTTTTCAGCACCTACTGATGATCCTTGGCTGAGTAAATTCTAACAATGATGTTACATTTTTAGCTAGTGTTTCAATCTCCTATTTTCCATATCAGTATAAGCTCATGGATTCTTTCTTTAATCAAACTGTTATAATTCTTTACCACAGGCATTTTTTGATGCTCAAATTGTTTCATCTTTGGCCAGTTAGAGTTTCCTCAATTTGGGTGTGGGGCCATTTTGATGGATCTTTGAGATGCCTGTGGATTTCTTAAAAAAACAAAAACAAAAACAACTTTTTAAATACTTATTTATTTTTGAGGGGGGGGGGTGCAGAGAGAGAGGGAGACACAGAATCCAAGTAGGTTCCAGGCTCTGAGCTGTCAGCAAAGAGCCCGACGTGGGGCTCAAACTCACGAACAATGAGATTATGACCAGAGACAAAGTTGGACGCTCAACCAACTGAGCCATCCAGGCGCCCTGATGCCCATGGATTGCTAACATAAGATTCTAGGCTTCGAGTTTTCCTGCCACATTTCCACTGAACCATTACTTGTGCTAGTTGAGATTGGTAATGAGAAGCTACGGTCTGGATTTTAGGCATCCTTACGGCTACTGAGGTACAGTTAATTTTAATTGAATTTTATAGAAGATAAAAAGTACAGAAGTGAAAATTCCTTTTGGAGGAGAGCTCATGAGTTATGTAATTTTTGAAAGCTTTTCTGGTTTTCTTTTAATTTTAATGACTGCAAGCTGGTTTGACATTCTTGGGTGTCTTGCCCTAAGGACTGTGTATCATTGTCTTCTCATATTACTGAATTTTACAGAAAGTTCAGGTCAGCCTGATGCTTTCCCCATGTAAGCTCTTTGCTTTTCTTATCTGAATGACTGAAGAAATCATTTTATTCTTGATTTTCAGTGACATAAATAGGATTTATTTGAGTGTTTAATGTTTACCAGATTTTCTTGTAACACTATGTGCCCTTCTTTTTTGTTAATTTTTAACACTGTCTCTATGAATGTATCTTTCTTTTCTATTTGTTGACTTTTATGCTTAATTAATTTTATGTTTGTGTTTAATTTTATAATTCAATATATTTAGTCTTCCCATTTTTTCCTTAGTCTGCATTCAATATGAGGATGTGCTCTTCTCTTCTATGTTATTGATAGATTTCTTCCAATGACATTCATTTCTTTCTTATTTTCGTAACTGTTATAGTTTTCTTTTGACCCTAGATTTTTTTTTCCTTAGGCCTATAGTCTCTCTTTTCATCTCATTTGGCTGTTTCACCTCTTAACTCTGAGATCTTGTTTTGTTGAGTTTGTTATTAAGCTTTCTTAGTTACCATGAAGGCATCGTGAATATCTTTCTTTCTTTTTCTTTTTAAAAAAATTTTTTAATGTTCATTTTTGAGAGAGAGAGAGACCCAGAGAGACAGAGAGAGAGAGAGAGAGAGAACAGAGATTGAGTGGGGGAGGGGCAGAGAGAGAGGGAGACCCAGAATCCGAAGCAGGCTCCAGGCTCCGAGCCGTCAGCACAGAGCCCGATGCGGGGCTCAAACCTATGTACTGTGAGATCATGACCTGAGCCCAAGTCGCATGCTTAGCTGACTGAGCCCCCCAGGTGCCCCATATATCTTTATTTTTCTTGATTTTTTTTATTCTAGGCTGTTGCCTTTATGCATGTTTTTCATCCTATGCCTTTTTTTGTAATTTTTATGCCGCCTATATTGACATCATTGCCAGGCTGTTTCTCTCTATATTGTTCATGCTTGGGCAGGGCTCTGTCACACTTCCATTTACTCTGACGTTGTATGAGTGACTTCCTAACTCTGTTCCACCTCTCTTTCTTCTCTCCTTCCTTCTAAAGTACAGGCTGAGGGCTGGGTGTTTCTTCTTTTCTCACTTTTGTGTAGGTTGAGCCGATGCAGTGTAGGGTCAAGCAGCCATTTTTTTTATTTTTATTTTTTTAGAACACATGGATTTGCTCTCTATTCTGGGATAAGATTTAGAGTCTCAAAGATACATCCACCTAAACTTGGCATTCATCCCACTCAAGTGGGAGAATATTCGACATGAGTCCTGGGAGACTGCACTTCCCACAGTGAGAGATGCCCCCCCCCCCCGCCCCCCGCCGTAGGCACACAACTCCTTTTTTTTCCCCCTCCTCATGCAGAAATAGGGGACATTATGCTATCATGCAGTATCCTTCTCTATTATTACTTTTAACTAAGGAGGCTATTAGCAAGTATTTTCAAAGTTTTTTCAACCTCAAATGATATGATTTTGGTTGGGGGTGACGTTAAGAACCGAACATGCTTCACCTCTGCTCTTTTTTTTTTTTTTTAATGTTTATTTATTTTTGAGAGAGATGGGAGAGATTGTGTGGAAGGAGCAGAGAGAGAGGGCGATAGAGGATCCCAAATGGGCTCTGCACTAACAGCAAAGAGCTCAACGTGGGGCTTGAACTCACAAACTGTGAGATCATGACCTGAGCCAAAGTCAGACGTTTAACTGACTGAGTCACCCAGGCACCCCCCACCCTCTGCTCTTAAATACACTGTTTCTTTCTTGGGTCATCACTCTTTGAAGTTTAAAACATTAGGTTAGTTCTTTACTTACACGGTTGCAGTTTATAGCTTTAAAAAAATATTTTGGTTATTTGATTAGATACTAAGGGAGTGAAAAAAAATGTGGGACAGTTTCAGGGATGATAACATGGAAATGTTCCCTTCACCCCCACCTCCCTGTCTGGTTATAAAATCAATTCATGCCCATTGTAGAAAGTTTAGAAAACACCCAGAAGAAAAGAAGAGAAAGAAGGAAGATCACCTGTAACTCCAGATAATAAATAGTGTAATTTTGACAGTTTATAGCTTTTTCTACGACTATGTTTTTAAAGCCCAGGTGTGGATTACAGTGTGTTTAAAATTTTGAGTCCTGGTTGTTTCACTTGACTCATTTTACCAAGTAATTCCTCTTCTTCAAAACTACAACTTAAAGACTACAAAATATCCCATATATGGCTTTCCCAGAATTTTGTCAACTATTGATGTGTTATTGTTGTAGTCTATGTCTTGTTTTTCAACATTCTAAATGACGCTGGAAGGAACCTTTTTATTTATAAATCTTTGTGGTCAGTTGATTACTTCTGTCAGACACAAGGCTAAAATTGAAGTCACTGCCTCCAAACGTTAGAACTTTTAAAGTCTCCCAGTGCACTTGCCAATTCATTTGTTCAGAAACGTTTACCTGGTCTAAACAATTTGAATTAAAAATGTCCACCCCGCCGTGCCCTCCTCACTTCACTCTGACCTTGCTGTGTGAGACTTTACTCCTGCCTGCCCTTCCAGCCTAGACCTGGGCTTTGTACACAGTAGGTGCTCAGTGGCCGTTTTCAGGATGCATGGGCCTTGACGCCCCCCAGCGTCATCACTAGTGCCTTAGTCTGTTGTCTTAGCAGGTGCATGAAGACGAGTAGGAGGTAAGATTTGGGCAGTGTGACAAGTGCTGTCCCCACTGTGCTTTATTACCAGCTGCCTTGCAAGGACCTGCAGACATTCACTGTGCAGGGGTAGGGGAGACATGAGCCCAGCAGCTGAGAGCCTGGGCCACTGCAGCATGGAGTCCTGCTCACGCCGGTTGCCAGAGTATGCAGGGACACCAGGATGTGGCCCTAGCCCAGGGGAGAAGTGCATGGCCACAGGCTCCACCTGTCTCTTGGCTCGCCCCTGATGGGTAGGTATTTTTCATTGTGTTCTTGTTCTTCAAGCATGTGCCATTCACGTTGATGGCACAGACCAACTGGTGGTCACTGCCATTCTCAGAACCCAGATCTCAAGCAACTTAAAGAGCAGTTCAGTTAAGCCGCTGGATCTCCAATCTGGGTGCCGTGCTGATAAGGCCCTTCCATTGAACAAGGGCTAAATGAAACGGCATTGCAGGTGGGGTGCACGCAACCTAACGTGTGCAAAACAATCTACTAGCTCCTGAAGCCACAGGGACGAGCAAGGCACAGTCTCTTTCCTTAACTGGCGGAAAATACTATTCTCAAAGATATGGCAGAAAAATGAGTGGGACGGTACGATGGCTTGTGGGAGGGAAAGCAAGAAGTGATGTGGTCGGATGAGGGACCACTAGCCTGACATCCTGGCAGCCCAGGAGAGCAAGTGGCTCCGTACTCTTACCCCTCCCATCTGCCTCCCAAAGTTTCTCTATCTACAGATGGGCAGAGATGAAGCCTTGAAGGAGAAAGCTGTAGCAGAGGGGGTGTGGAGGGGCGTGCTGCTGAGGGGGCACATGATGTGCTGATTCCAGCTTCCTGGGAGATCTGGTCTCAGCACCATTCGACAGAACCGACCTCTCTTTCCCAGAGACCCTGCCACCCACAGACACTGGCTGCGAGGTTCATTTCTGAAACTTCCTTTCCATTTGTTTGCTTTGCCTTTCTCTCCTTTCTGAATGGCTCCTGAGCTCTGTCAGCAGTATTTTTTTTTCCATCCTTGCTATTGCTTAGCTAACTCACATCTGAGATTTCTTAACTTGAATTTATGTTTCTCTTTCGTTGCTTCTATTATTTTCTTAGTGTCCGTTAGCATGTATTGAAATGCCAAGCTGTGGTTTTTCTCTGCTCCGATGGCCATATCTTTTGGCATGCTTCCATTTTCTATGGGTCTGTGACTCTGAGTTGTCCTTTTTTCCATCTGTGGTTGGCAGAATGAAGTCTCCTCAAAGTTGTCCATATCCTAATCCCCAGAACCCAGGCCTCTGTTATATTACAAGGTAAAGAGGCATTAAGCTTGCAGGTAGAAGTAAGTTTGCTTTTCAGGTGGCTTTTAAATAGGGAGATCATTCTGGATTATCTGGATTGGCCCAATGGAATCACAAGGGTCCTTTAAAGTGGACAAGGGAGGGAGAAGAGAAGCCAGAATCAGAGAGAGATTTGAGGGTGCTACATTGCTCGCTTTGAAGATGAAGAGGCTGAGAGCCGAGGAACGCAGGTGGCTTCTAGAAGGTGGAAAAGGCAAGGAAACAGATTCTTCCCCAGAGCCTCCAGAAGGGAGGAGCCCTGCTAAGATCTTGATTTTAACCCAGCGAGCCCCATTTTGGACTTCTGACTTCTATAACAGAAAAATACAACTTTGGTGTTGTCTTAAGCCGCTAAATCTGTGGTAATTTGTTGCAACATCAATAGAAAACGTATATGCCCTCTTACAATACCTTTGCAGGAAATTCCAATGTAGTTCTTTTCTGTTACCTGTTTAAAGTGAGATGTGGTGCAGAAAGCCGTGGGGTTTGGCCTGATGTCCCCAGGGCCTAGCAAGCTACGTTCTGGAGGAGGCAAGACTCCTCTTGTTCATGGGCTTGTGATGTAGCTTCCGAAACGCAGTCAAAACAGCAAAGTCTTCTTATTTTTACCTTTAATATTCCAGAAAGTATTTTACTTTGCCTAGACCGTGATTTGGGGACAAATGGAAGTTGGAGAATGTTCTGCTGCTTTCTCGGTTCCTTTTTAGCCTCACCATCTTTGTCAACTGGGCAAAAACCTTTCTGACTGGGGCGTGGGGGAAGGAGAAGGGAAAAGGCAGGAAAGAGAAGCTCCGTGAGTGGAAGAAAGAAGAAGAAAAGCCGAGGAGGGCAGTGCCTCGTTCATCAGCTCAGGCTTCAGACAAAGGTCACGCTTTCCGCCACTATGACTGATCGCTGCCCCAACACCCTCTTGACTTTCCCTTTCTCAGTCCGCGTGTGGCCATAGAGTTCTGGAAATCATTCAGACTCCTGCATTTTGATAGAATTTTCAAACAAGCAGCTCCTACGTTGAGAGACTCCAATCAGAGCACTGCTACCATATGCACGCCCTCCCAGCTTTGCCACGCCAGTTACCTGTCACGTGTGCATGGGGTGCGTGCGCGCGCGCACACACACACACACACACACACACACACACTCACTCACCCTCACACACACACACATACACACACACCCCTGTGAGTTACAAGGGCCAGCAGAAGGCAAAATTCCTCCACAGACTGATGAGGCTGGTGGAATACGCAGTGTTTGCCGACGCACCTCCTAGGCTGGAGAAATGCAGATGAATTCAAGTAAAAACGCGAGTTCCCAGGAACTCGCACCGAGGCGTGGGGACGCAGCTTGCTTATTGCACTGAGTTGCCTGTTGTTGGAGCCATCGCTGATTTCCACCTGCAATTACCTCTTCACACCTGGGAGTGCACAGGTTTTGTTGATTCCATTTCAGCAATGCTCAGCCTACGTGTTTCCCAGAATAAAGAGCCTTCTAGAGCCCTGAATTCAGATACCAGGGTGGCAATTAATTATGTTCTTGATTGTTTAAAAAAGAAAGTGGGAAAAGGCAGAAGAGAGAGAGAGAGGCAGAGAAGCTGAGGAGACAAAAGGAAAAGGGGGAGAAGTCTCATACCTACCTTCAAAGGAACTGGATTTGCAAATCTGGGAACTTTCAGCCTTTGTTGCTTTTAAGTATCAGTGAACTCAACCCCCACTAACGAGATACAGAAATTCCATGAGCGGCTCGCAGGACAGACTGTCATTTTCTACAGAGGCGGCTGGAAATCATTTACACTGCAAGATTCTCTGTGGTGATAACAAGGTATTCAAAATGAGAATGGGTCCGAGATCATCTTCAAAAGGTTCCCAAGTGAAATCTGCCCCCACTCGCTAGAAGATTCCTCTGGAACGAAGCAGATGCAAACACGTCACTTTAGGTTGTGGAGACTGACGTGATTTTCTGCACCTGTGCTCCAAGTGGCCTGTCGTTTCTGGATGAGGGGAATTACGTGAGATGAGGCTGAAGTTCAGCCCGTACTGGAGGTCAAATCGTCTGACGGTGTGTTAGCCAAAAGTGAATGAACCAAAGCTTTCAATGGGGCCACAAGTATTTCCTCGTTCTGGGTTTCTTCACACACCGCTGAGTGCAGCTCGGACCTGGGAGGCCCAGCAGTAACTCCAAGCTGCAAAGATAAATGATAAAACCTAGAAAGGGCTTTCCTGGGGCCTCTGAGTGTATATTGCAAAGCTAAGAAAGAAACAGTGGTGTGGTTCCAAGTTACAGGATACGGGAGTTGCAGTCAATATTTGTGAGGCTCTACTAAGGATAGAAATCATTTATAGGTACTTAAAATGCATTTTTATTCATAAGAAACAATGGTTTGGAGACACAGAGTTTAACGTGAATGCAACTGTCTCAACAATTCTATGAAGTAGTAACTGTTAATGTCAGCATCTCACAGATCAGGATACTGAGGTCTGAAGAACTCAAGTTGTTTTCTAAGGACTTGCTCATGTTAATTTTTGGAAAAAGAATCAAGGGGCAGCTGGGTGGCTCAGTCAGTTAAGTGTCCAACTTGATTTCGGCTCAGGTCACCATCCCAGGGTGGTGAGATCCAGCCCTGCATCGGGTTCTATGCTGAACATGGAATCTGCTTAAGATTCTCTCTCTCCCTCTGTCCACGCCCCTCCCCCCAAAAAAACAGAAAAAGTATTTGAATTCAGTGAGCTCAACTCCAGAGCACATACAATTTGTAAAGATAGATTCATGGAAAGAAAGGTAGTTTTAGCAATTTTTTTCTCTTAGATTTAGTATTTGATGTTGACCTAACATTGTCGTTAAGGCTCTGGGATGTCATAGCTGGGAAAGTGAATTGAGAGAGATTCATTTTCAGTAACATGCCGTTATTTTCAAAATGTACTTTCTGAGCACTTTATGTGTATAGAAGCATCTTGATATTCCCCAAGCAGTCTGTAGACTCACTAATAATGTAATAAATTTATGCCTGGGAATTTTAGTGGTTTCTCCCTGGGCCCATGGAATGAGCAGTAAGATTCAAGCTGAATTTCCTGCATTTCACTCCACTGAAAGATCAAGGAATGTGGACTGACTCCAGGAAATCAAAGATCAGTTGACAAGCTATATTTTCACATGGTTGTCTTCCAGACGGAAGATATCAGGGTGAAGCAAGGTGTACCTGGAATTATTCCACTTAAGACTGGACACATCAATGAAATATTTCTCCAGGGCACATTTGTGCTGTGTCAGTTTTTTAGTTAAAGAAATTTGGTTTCTGCTTTCCCTATTTACTTTCCCTATTTTCTGAAAGAGACTGTAAATTCACAGTAGCAGATGGCACCTTCTCAGAAACACTGTTAGGCAGACCTGTCGAGCACAGAGGGACAGACTCAGGAAGGCAAGACAAAATCAGCACGAAAATCCCATTTTAAAGGGACAGTGTACAAGTTTAGAAACATCATCCAGTTCCTCAAGTCAGTAGGCATTTATGGAGGATCTATTTGGCAAAGGCGTGGTGCTGTGGTTAGCTGCTGGTAGAGGGAGAATTGAAAGATGAGAAAGAGAGGTTATTCCCTTCTTCAAGAAACTTGCACTTCTGTGTATAAGATGGACATGTTGACCACTAGACTAGCCATCATACAAATATACGTGCTAAATAGTGCTAGCTGTTGGCTAAGAAATAAGAGTGCAAAATCTTGTCCGGTGGTTGCCAATAATACAGCAGTGGAGAGAAAGAGAAAGGAGTTTCATAGTGCTGACATTTATGGGCTTAAAGCAGAAGATATGAGTGATTAGAAGTTGAGGGGTTGTTCAGATAGAGTGAGTTTGGTGATGTTGACACTGGAATTAACATGACCATGTCCCACATGTAAGTCACTGACCTCAAAGGAAAAGAGAAGATGACTCGTTGCAAGTTCATCATAAAGAGGGATGGGGGCCACAAGCGCTGGTTTTGCATGTGAAGCTCAGCACTAATATTATTTCATCCCAACGGGATATTTGTTTACAATCAGCAAGTCATAAATTAAAACATGAGGTCAAAGAATGATGAGGCTAGATGACTTATTTCTATACTTGATTGATTTGTTCGTTCATTCAACATTTCCTGCCTGGCTATGACCAGATATCATGCATAGCACTGAGGCTGCAGAGGGAAACAGCCTCAGTCTCATATTTCTTTGCTTACCATTACAAAATAAGAGATGGGGAGACAGAGAGAGAGAGAGAGACATTGAGAGAGAGATACTGAGAGAGAGAAATGTTTTCTACTGTGGACCTGGTGGGATGCAGGGTAATGGAGTTCAGTGCATTTGGTTTTGTTTCCCAAGGTCCTCAGAACTGAAGCGGAGCCAGGCTTGCTACTCAATGTCTAGAAAATCTATTTCATGACTCCCCCAATTTAGAAGCCAACTTGAGTCGTTTGGCCCATTCCTTCTACAACCATGTAAAGTTCCATTGTTCTCACTTTCTTCCAAGTATTCCATTCATAATGTGTGTTTGGGCTTTTCTCTTTTGGACCAGCTGGTTGTTTCTCACTCATACAGGTTGAAAAGGCAAATTAGGCTTAGAGATGGGCGCTTCAAAATGTCATAATGTCATGACAAACATTGCACATGAAAAGGTGTGCATGAAGGAGTGAGTGGTCAAACCAAAAATGTGGCGAGGGCACCTCACGAAGATTTGCTTTTCATATCCTCTGTGATTTGACATCTCCAAATGCTCTGTCAGTATTCTGCAACCCCCACTCTCTTCTGTTGTTCATCATAGCAGCTCTGTTTTCTATTTGGAGCATATTGATTTTTCAATAATCAGCAAAGCTATTGGTCTAGTAACTTCCTGTGTCTCCAGTCTCTCAGTGAGAGTATGTAGACAATGTGCCGAGCTCTGCAAGGGCACTGCGACTGACCACAATATTCACTGTATATGATCAAAGGAGAGAGAATAATTTGTACTCGCCAAAGGGAGGTAGCATCCATGGTCCTCGACTTCATGGGAACAGGGAGAACCCGGCAGAAAGTCCTGGAGAGACCAAGTTTGGCAGGCTCCTTGCCTGCTGACAGCAAAGGCATTTATGGCAGAACATCTTAGAGAGTTGGAACTTTGTGAAAAATGACTTCAGGAAGTCGTTTCAAGGAAATAGAAAGTCTTTGCTGACTCAACTTAGCAAATCCCAGATGTAGCACATCTCTTAAGCCCAAGTGTCAGGGATCTGGTAGCTGATGGTTTGAGCATATTCCTTTATCTCTAACACACTGGAAACAGGATAACATTGCCTTTCCTCTAAGCTGGTTTGAAGTTTCTTGTTTGGTCAGTAGCTATAATTGATTACTATCCTTGTCATGTTCCCATGTTATGTGAACAGAGAGGATTTGGGATCACAGACTGTGGGGGGTAAGGGAGACTTAGTGATGGTTTAGTTCGAATTCCTTATATTGTAATAAGTAAGGCCAGGGATACTAAGTCACTTTCTGAAGGGCACAATTATTCAGGCACAGTGTGAGGATGAGAGGGCAGGCTTCCCAAATCCTAGTGAAGCAGTGATTCAACTGTGACATGCCAGCTAGTACGTAGCATGGGCAATCTGGGATTCTCCTCAAGCCGGAGTTACTTCCTAGCTACCAATGCACTGCTTACGAAGGTCATGGCTTCAGGGTCCTAAACAGACTCGCTTCCCAATAAATGAGTGGAACTTCCAAATTAGTTTTTTTTAATACCATGTTAGATCATTACACTTCTAGAACAGTGCTATCCAATAGAAATACAATGTGAGCCATATCTACGATTTAAAAATTTTTATTAGCTACATTAAAAAAGCACAAAGTAAGATCAGTTTAATGTACTTAATTTAACTCAGACTATCAAAACACTATGATTTCGGCAATATAATCAATGTAAACCCTTACTGATATTTTACATTTAAAAACATTTTTTAATGTTTATTTATTTTTGAGAGAGAGAGAGAGAGAGAGAGAGAGAGAATGAACAGAGGAGGGGCAGAAAGAGAGGGAGACACAGAATCCGAAACAGGCTCCAGGCTCTGAGCTGTCAGCACAGAGCCCGATGTGGGGCTCGAACTCACAGACCACAAGATCATGACCTGAGCCAAAGTCAGCTGCTCAACTGACTGAGTCACCCAGGGGCCCCAGAAATATTTTACGTTTTTAAAAATACCCAGTCTTTGGAATCTAGCATGTATTTTATTTCAACAGCTGCATGTGACTCATGGCTACCATATTGGATGGCACAGCTCTAGACCTAGTCTTCTTTCTGTGGTCTCCACCGAATTCAACTCAGAGGGCAACTTCAAGTGGTTTAATTTTGAGAGGGATATTTTCTAAATCAAAACCAAAATACTCATGCACTGTTCTCAAGAATGAGAAGCAGGACAGAAGATGCAGTTTAGAGACCAACATGTTCAAATTTCTGGTACATTTTAATGTTTTTGTGAAATAAGGGTATAGCATATTGAAATTGGTACTTCAAAAATATAAAGCAAATGGAAACTGTAGATAAGCCGCCCTGTAGAATAAATACTGGTTTTGGAATAACTACTCCTCTGCTTTTGGGTCAATAGCTATCTACGGTTCTTTTCCTTTTGCCAAAACCATCTCGTGTTTTTGATCTTTCGCTATTAGCTAGCTGATATGGATGGTCTCAATAACCCTGTTAGACCCTCTAAGGCCCTGATGCTATAAATTCCTTGAAATCATCCTCCATAACATGTATGTTTCTTCCGTAGGCAACATTCTACTTTCCTACATAGTAAACTTCTTTGAAAATAGAATTTCCCAAAGTTGAACAATAGACATATATTATTGGTTGAGATGGGGAAGGAAAGTTAATTGTCTTTATAAAATTCATAAAAGTAGTCCTTGAAGGTACCCGATTATATGACTGAGAACTTTTAGGGCTGGCGGAAGAGCGGGAGGTCAGCTCTGGAAAGGCAGCTTATGGCTCAGGCAGCCAGATAGCCTTGGTCATCCAGAGACTCTTAATTCTCAAAGAGGCAGAGCTACTTTGTTGGTTTATGTCTGTATCTGTAAGGCCTGGCACATTATTTAACCATTTAGTAGCTTCATAAAAGATTGTTAATTGGATGAATAAAGGATTAAGGAAATCAAGCCCCACCTTTTCTTTCTTTCTTTTTTTTTTTTCCTGTTCCCTTCCAACCTCTTGTCACTTCGTGATCCTCCTGCAGGGGTCAAGGAAGACAGGTCGGTAGGTAACCCCTGAACCTTTAAAAGTCCACACCTCAGCAGGTAGGAAAAGGGTCTTTCTTTACTCCCAAATCAGGAATCGAAAGGGGCCCTGGCTGCTACCTCTGGCCAGAAGAGGACCCTTGCCCCACTGCCTTATTAACATCTACCCTGAACGGTGGGAGGGAGAACAGTGGGGTAAGATGGCAGCTGGCTGTAGATAACAAGCCTCTGTACCCTGCCTCATATCCTCTGGCTCCAGCTTTGACAAAGGTTTCCTGCTTTGTGCTCTCAACACCTCCCCTTAAGCATGCCCAGGCCTATCTGATGTGGGTCCTAGCACATCTTTCACTCCATGGTATAGTGGGGGGGGGGGGGCACTCAAAAGAATAATCTAGAAGTGTCAAGGAGTCGAAACCCTATGGAGCACCTGTTTGCCAACAGGAGACAGAAAGATTGAACCATTTGCTCATTCTTCTGTCTATGCATCAGGTAGCTGGTGCTGACGCTCGCTTTATAAGGCTATCAAATGCCCATGTCCTTCAGTAATGGTTTGCTCTCTAGGTCACCTTTGTTTTGTCTTTTCCTCCTTCTGTTTTTTATTCCCCCATCATTTGCTGCTGCTCCCTATGGACATATCTCAAATGAACCTCTAACCAACTTTGTCTCAGGTGTCTCAGGTACTGCTTAGGTGCGGGGCATCTTGGCTAACGAGAGATCCCACCCTGATGTGACCCAACAGAAGTGGGCTTCACGTTCCAGCCAGTGCAAAGTTTCAGTGGAGAACTCCTGGGCTTGGCTGTGGGGGTGAGAAAAATTCAAACATGACTCTGGCTGAGGGTTGGGACATGTGTATGTGAGTGTGTGTGTGTGTTTATGGGGTGCTGGCAGGTAGAAGGGAGGGCGCTCTGAATTTCTCCTATTACGAGAATATCCCCCTTGACCTCAGTGGAAGTTTAGTTTTCCTTCTGAGATCCCCTCCTTCCCACAGCAGCAGGGGTTTTTGGAATGTCCTTTTGTGTCAGCTGATTTTTTGAAAGACCAAATTTGGCTGGAGATAGGAGGCTCAGCCTTATCAATGTTCGATATTCAAAATGTAGATTATAAGAAGGTTGAGGCTACCTGTAACCCTGTAACTGGTACATGGGGAGTGGAGTAGGTGCCCCATTCAGAGTTTCTTTGTCCTTTAGTACAATGCCCTTGTGAAGCAGTTAGGTGTTTGAATATACTCATAGGGGTTCCGGGAGGAAGAGACACATCTGTGTATATGTGTAGGGGCATGAGTTTAATTTTAATACAACAGATCCTGATAACTTATTCAGAGCCAGGAAAAATGACTCAGGTGGGGCATAGATTTGCCTGGGGAAAGAATCTGTATTACTGGCCACCCACTTATTACTCCAACCCACATTTCTCTCTCTCTCTCCACCCACCGCCCCGCCCCCCATCCCAACACACACACTGAACAATAGGGCAAGTGGTAGCTTCAGAGAAGGGACTAATTTTTTTTAAAGATGACAATAAAGTCCTCTTTTCTGTAAGCTTCTGAGGTAGTCTTGCTCAGGTATTTGGCATCTAGAACAGATGCCCAAATAGATCAACTGCAAACAAATAAAAACCAACTTCCTAATGCTTATCTCTGGAAAAAGATGGTTAACTTCCTGCCTGAGGAGCCCTGTGAGCTTGTTAGGTAGGCAAGCCCAGGACATCTCCCTCCCTTATCTTGAACTCTTCCTCCTCCCAAGCCTGGCAAACACACTGAACTGCGGTGCAGTCGACCACCACCAAGCCCCCCCACCCCCCACCCCCCATAAGAAAGTTCTAGGTTCAGCCACAAGGCTTATTCAACTCCAGTGCTTTGACAGCATGGTTTTGGCCTCGCTGATGCCGAGGCATTTGCATCCAGCTCCTCTCAGAGGCTCTGGATGTCATTTACAAGCTGGACCAGGAAACTATAATGCTAAGACCCACTGCAAGAGGCCCACTGCCTCTTCAGTAGGCTGGACAGAGCAGGCTTCCCTCCTGACGAGCTCTCCGCCTCCGACCGACACCTCCATGCTTCTCACTGGGTCAGTTATTGAGGTATCCATCACTGCATCAGCTCTGCTCAGTTTCCTGGACATTGTCTTGGCCCAATCAAGCCTCAATCCAGAAGACCACCTTAAGAAGTGTTATTAGATTTTTCCAAAGAGCCCTCTTTGTAGATTTCTTTCTTACCTGGGTGTGGAGTAGCTCTTTCTTTCCTACCTGCACAGTGACTGGGGAATCACCAATTGCAACTTTGCTCCTCAAGATTTGCCCAGAAGACCACATTGGCCTTTCCCTGGGTTTTCAGCTCACCCAGCTCACCCTTCGTTCACTCCCAAGATGGGGTGAACATTTAGGGCACCTTAAATGTGCAAACGCAATATGCTTGTTGCAAACATCAAAGGGCAGGGTCAAGTATACTATGTGAGATCCTTGACTCATTTTATTTCGCTCAAATGAATGACTCAGGCCTGCCAAACATCTGTGTATCCAAAAAACATAGCTGCTAAAGACCGTAAGGTGGGTCAGAGTACTTCAGGAGTGGTGTGGAAGGGGTGGGTAGGAGTTCGGAGACAGCATCCATCTGGATTCTTGGATTGACCTGCATATCCATTACCCATCCACAGACCACTCAAAAGACCAAATAATGATCACCCTGGAAACCACGATTAAAGAGTATGAAACTGGTAATTTACAGCAAAGGACATCATACTCATACAGTTGTAACCAGTCTCTGCTGGCTGGCTGTCATTTTATAATTAATACATTTTTTGGCAATTAAATAAAGTCACATTCAGTAAAAAGTAAATGCTGACTAGGGAACTTATGGGAAGCTTTTTTTACTTTTAAGAATTGCTTAAGCACTCTCTTTTAGAAAGCACGGGGAAGTTATGTAAAGAGAGATGAATACATTATAGTAAGTTTGAAACTGCCTCCAGCCTGTGAGTTAGGCTAAAAACATAGACATTCACTACTGTTTTCCCTCTGTTCACCAAAAATTTCACTTGTCAAAACAAGAAAAAGATGAATTTATCATTGTACTAAATGTAAAATGAACTGGAAGCCACAACTCAGCATATGTCCATCTTTCTTGTAAAATAGTCATGGATCTTTAAAGCAAGATGGGTATTTGCTTTTTCTTTCTTTCTTTCTTTTTTTTTCAGATAGACGCAGACTGATTAACAAATGAGTTCTAAACAGTCCCAGGTGACAGGCTTATTTCCCACAAGGGCCGGCCAGCATGTCTTTCTTCCACAGCCACAGGCTCCCCCTCTAACCTGGTCACCCATCTTTCCGGGCACACAGCTCCAGTCCAGGGCCAGGTATGCTGAGAAGTGAACCTATGTCCTCTTCTAGCTGAATATCTCATAGCCTGAGTCCCACCGATGACCTCACCTTCCGTGGCAAAGATGATACCTTTCTCTCCTACAAAATAATCAGCTACCCGTGATTACCCCTAAGCTTCCAGTAATCTCATTCAAAAGTTTATTGGAAGAGAGACACTGCTAAGAAAATACTACATCTCATATTCTATGTGATTTTCATGTTCATATCTGACATTGCCAAGCAGGAAACAATTTCAATGTGTCAATGCTAATGTGACAGGGCGGCACAGGTCTTGGAGGTGACAACATAGCTCAGAGGCTGTGAACAACTAGTCTGAATTTCTGGCTTCAGGTGGGGTTAGAGGGTGAAAACTCTGGTTTCCCGTACTGACCATGACCATTACAGCATTATCAAGGTCAAAAAAAAAAAAAAATCAGCTGAACATCTACCTTCTGAGGAAGGAATACATATCTCATGAATTTACAAATTAGATGTTTTATTTCATTTGAGTTTAATAGAAATTCATGCAAATAGATCATTCCTTTGTCCACCTTCCGTATAGCTCATTGCAAATAAAACATAAATCCATTTTAAACGTATCCTAGTGGGTCTGTTACCCAATGTATTAGAAAGATCCTTTCTATAACTTCTTCATGCGTTTGGGACCTTAGGAGGAGAATTTTATTTATTATGGTAGCCTGCATGCTATGAAGTCTTGGCAATCTGAAGAGCTCAGTTTCAGTCCCCAGTTTCACTTTATTGAAGAGGCCCATCTAGTCTCTGGCTTTTGGGGGAGGAAAGACATCGCCCTTGGAAAGTTTGCCTGATGTCGAAACGATGAGCGCCTCTTAACCCAGCCCTGTTTCATCCCCACAACAGCGTGAGAGCAGGTTTCCATCTCTATGGCTTCTTCCTCCTAGTAGAAATAAAACTCTTTAATTAAATCCCGGAGAGGTGTGAAGCCTGGGTTTCCCCATATACCACGTCATCGATATTGGAGGGAATTATTTAGGGGAGATTGAGAGGGAAAGAAAGAACTCCCAACCTGCCTCTTTTTTTTTTTTTTTCTGATTTAATAAAGTCTCTTAGCCTCCTGAGCCCACTGTGGTTTTCTTGAATTGCACAGCTGTTGCACAGCTGGCAGCAACCTAGATCAATGCTGATCTTTGGCCAAAATGAAATGAAGGACTCGGTAGAATGGAAAGTCAGAGCAGTCACTGGGGCCGGCTGTGGTGGATTCCTCTCCATGGAAGGCGAGAAGCCCAAAGATGTACTGGACCTTAAAAGGAAAAAAAAATCTTCAAACAATTGGCTTTGGAACAGATGCATAAGAAAATTCACCCAAAAGCTACTGTGTTTCTCATCTTTCGTCCATCAACAGGGAGATAGATTCCCTTTGCAGGATTTCGGGCTGGGAGCACAGGCTGGGGTCTGAAAGGGCAGAGCAGGACCTGTGTTATCTGCAGGTTCACATCCTACCCTGCCTGGACTAATGCGGCTTGTCCGAGGGGAGGGGCCGGGAGGAGGAGGTAGAGAAGTTCTAGACTGGCTTTTGGCATCTCCTTCCTTCTGCACATCTGAACCAGCAACATCTCCTCCCAGCCCTCAGGTTCCGTACTCTTTCCTTTACCTTCTATCAGGGGCTGAGAAGGATCGCTTACGTTGATAGGAAGTAAATACATATTGGGTTGATTTCAGTGGCAAGGGTTGTGGAAGAACATACCACCCTGGCTCCTTCCAGCACCTGAGTTCTTCTAGTCTTCTTATTTTTTAACACAGTGTAGGGCCCTATCTAGCAAGGGAGGAAATGAGTGACAAGTTATCTCATGAAATGTTCTAGTTTCTTAGTGAAAGTTTACATCCAGACCCATTAGTAGGTGGTTATTATTGCCCAACCGGTTTATAAGTACAAGATGTAAAACAGATATATTTGACCAATTATGGATCCCAGTGCATGTTTTCGTAAGAAGTTCTGAATTCACCCATTTTGGGCAAAGCAATCAAGTCAACATACCTGGAAAATAAAAGGCAGTCCATTTGGACTTGCTGTGGCTGCCAGCCCACTGTGTGTGACCTTTCAAAAGTGGCTTGGTGGGGCGCCTAGTTGGCTCTGTCGGTTAAGCTTCCGACTTCGGCTCAGGTCATGATCTCGAGGTTCATGAGTTCAAGCCTTACACTGGGCTCACTGCTGTCAGCATGAAGCCTGCTTTGCATCCTCTGTTCCCCTCTCTCTCTGCCCCTCCCCTGCTTGTTCTCTCTCTCTCTCTCTCTCTCTCTCTTTCTCTCTCTCTCTCTCAAAAATAGATAAACATTAAAAAAATAGTAACAAAAGTGGCTTGGTGACCTGCTGCTGAGGTTTTTTCATTGGAGAGAAGAACATAACTCTGCCCACCTGCCACACCCCCACCAGAGAGTAGGAGGGACAGTGAACGGAACTGACACTTTTCTTCCTCAGCCAGCCATCTCAGCCAAGAATTCCTGCATGGCTCTATCCACTGTTTCAAAGGCTAGCCCTTTGAAACATTTTGAGAGCTTCAGGTTGACGAAAGTGGAATCTTTGGGGATGGTATGAAGAAATCTGTATTAAACAAGAAATTCTTCTGGGTGATTCTAATGATTAACCAGCTCAGGTAACCATTGCTTCAACTGAATTTTATGAACATGACTCATTTTATGCTCTGGCTGATAGATGCTGCTTTTTCTGTCTTTACTAACTTATCTGGCCAGGACTCTGATTTTCCTTCTTTCCATTTCTATCTGAAGAAATTTCTGGTCTTAGCCCCTGCTGTTGATGCCTCTCTGTTGACCCCCTGCCCTAGACAATTTTGGTTGCCTCCCCAACATAGTTCCTCCTCCTCCTCCCACCATCACACTCTGGCTTCTCTTTGGGAATTCACCTACCCGCTCTTGTCTGCCTTTGAGTTTTGTTGAAATGGTCCCCACCTCCAGTTCCAGGGGTGGTACCTGATTGGTTTAAACCAATAAGTCTATTCTATTCCCTCCTTTGGTACGGTGATTAATTCAAAGATGGACATAACAGAGAGAAACAGAGGAAAGTGATTTCACAGGTGTTTGGAATACCTCTGGTAGAAAGTTTGTCCTCATTTTATTTTAAGTATTGCAAAGAATGCTTTATTTTTTCCTGCTAGATGTGACAAAGAAGGAAGCACCAGGAGACCTCCTGGCAGCCATCTTGTGACTAGAAGGGAAGAGTTTGCCAAGAATGAATTCCACACTGAAGAAGCAAGCCTGACAGGGACAGAAAGAGAAACTAGATCCTAGTTACATTTCCAGAGCTGCATTTCCATTAGTAGAGTATTGAAATAGTTCAAATGAACAGATGATGAACCCCCAAACCAAGGCAGTAGCAGTGAGAGAGATTAAAGGGGTAGACTTCACAGAATATAAATAACTATCACAGAATGATACTTATTGATGATACAGGGAATAAAACATTAATTCTTGGAGTAAGGTCTCCAACATGGTAGGAGTGGATGGGGTCCAGGGTGTTGGTAGAAAACAGTCTTGTGTAAGGAAAGGTATACTGCTACTTTAAATAAGGGAGGACAGGAAGAAAGAAATACATGACTAGTTTTATTTTCAGTTTGAACTCCAGACTCGTTAGCTCATTCAATCATTCATTCATTTACTCATTCGACCAACACTTGTTGCCAAGTATTGAGCTACATGTTTGGGATATGACATGGCTCCTTCATAATCCTTCCCCACAATTAGCCATGCCAAGCTGAAATTTCCATGAAGATTTGGAAGATGTACTTGCACATTGTATCCCATTTCCTGAATTCTAAATCACCCTAAGCTAGTTATACTAGAATTTGATACATCTTCTCAGAGACACATTTAAATTCCCTCAAAGCCTTAGAGATTCTGTGAACCCAATGCTTTAAGTATAGATTTTGGACCACGACCATCTTGTCTCTTTTTCTAATGTAATGTGAGACCAACATCTTAACAAAGGGACTCCATGTTTTTCTTCCCTACAAGTAGCAAACCCTCAATTCCTTCAGAGGCTAAAGACTCTGCTTTAGCCAGCCTTGCTAGAGTTCTTAGGGCCTGTAGTTAGCCAGATCCTTCTGGAAATCACATTGTTTTAGACAATGTCGAGCCCTGATGGGTGGAGAAGCAAGAATGCTTTCAGTGGTCTCGTTTGCAAGCCTTTGATGTTTTTTCTAAGTCATATTGTGTCAGTGGAAACGTTGGTCTGAGGAGACTCTGGCAATTCTTTCAAAATGCACAAATGTTGAGTGTGTGTTTTTAATGGCTTCAAGCAATTAAAATAATTTAGAAATAATTAGAAGTAGCAGCTCACTAAGCCAAGAGGGCTGAGAGCCTGGATGGCCACCGGCTTGTTCTTGTGCCTGGGACAGTGTTGTGAAAGGGATGCTTAGGTCAGTGGTAGTTCCTGCTGAGAAAATTCAGGCATAATCTGAATCAGCTGCTGCCTCTGTGGTACAGATGCCCCTGAAAATGGGTCATTAGAAATTAATTGGGGAGAGACGTGGTCCCTTAGGAAAATGACAATTAAATACAAATGCAGAAATGAGCATATTAAATCTATAAACACACATACAACAACAAATAAAAAAAGCGCTATCTTTAAACTAGAAACCTGTGGAATTCAGAGTGAAACACACTCAGTGTCTGGTCCAGGTGAGTTCTCCAAGGATATATAGGGAGGGGAGCTAGCTGGTAGAGAAGGGAAGGAGGTTTCATGTAGGAGAAATCATGTAGGCAACAGTCAACCAAGGATAAAAAGGGGTGGATTAGGTATGTCATAAGCACATTAAGATGATAAAAAAAATTCCAGCATCAGAAGGAATAAAACAGTTGAAAGATCGTTAACATGAATCAGAGATTAATCGAAATAAGACTTAAGAAGGCTGAGCCCGGGTTATCTGCTATCAATGGGACTTGTTTTAGCAGGGAATTTCAGAGGATTTATCAGATAATATGGATAGAGAGTTGCTCTTAAGTCTTTAAAGGGATATAAGCAAATGAAGTAATCCTGCAAGATGACTTTCCTTTTACAACGACCCATATTCAAGACAATATATATATATATATATATATATATATATATATATGCATAAGAACATTGTGTCTTTTGCAAACAAATATGCAAAACATATCCTCTCTGTGCTTCATTATTCTCTAACTCCAACGAAAAAATCAGTTTTGATCTCTTTCTTTCAAAGAACCAAATTTGAATTTGAGCGGTACTTCTCGCCAAATGAATTCATCTTTCAATTATGTTAGAAGTTAGAAGGACACACAGAGGGAAAAAATTCAAATCCTTTTTCTGCTTGCTCCAATCAATTCAAATCCTTTCCATTTTAAGATAGCAGCAAAAACTTGGATATTCAGAAAGTCAGTCTCACCAGAAGCTCGCGTTTCTGAATTCGCAACAATGATTATATGCAATTACAGCCTTTACCTTTCTCCATTAACAGCAAGAAATAGACAATTTAAACAAACCCCAAAACTCTCATATAGCTTCTCTCCCAACCCCCTCTACCCTCCCCCTCGGAACTGACTATCATGTTTTCTTGCTTTCTACACATTTGGTACTTTCTTCACAGGTCAGACAATGAACTAGGATTCTACTTTTGACCTAGTGGAAACATTGGGTTCTTATTGTGTTAGCTTCTTCTTTTTTTCCCTCTCAAATTTTAATAATATTTACAATGCATTTTTGCTGAGTGTCTTTCCTGAGAAGGGACTCCACACAGCTATGGAGGTTTCACTTTCCTAGGTTAACTGTCAAGGTCCTGGCTCCAAAGTCCTTGTCCAGCCTGCAGATGCCTCAGCAGAGACAGACCCAGGGCTCAAGTGTCTTAAGGAATGGCAGTGTTCTTTGGACACATTGCTGACCTTCCAGAACTGTGCACTGCAAACAGAATGCCAAGTCAGAGGCCAGCTATGGCCCTTAAAATTAGAAATCCGGGCCAGGCTGGGCTGGACCCAGGAAGATGTTGCAGTGGCTCTAACCAAACAGGAAGACAACGTGCATGTATCTGGAGGAAACTTTCTGGCCAGGAGTTCCCTGCTGCCTCCCTGGACACTGACAGGTTCTTCGGCAGAGACTGAAAGGGTTGTCTACTGAGGCCCAGCCCTTAATACCCTCTAGAACTCAGGAGGCAATGTTCCACAGTGTTTAAGGGCGCACATCGGCATTGGATTCAAGCAGGCCTGAGAACTAGCTGTTTTCAGATAGGGCTCTTGAAGCTTGTAGAGGCAATAATAGCCTTGAGAGCCAAGGCTCCTAATGCAAGAGCTGAGTGTTTTGGAAAACACAACACCAGAAGGAATATGAGCCTTCAATTTATGATACAAAAAACATATTGGAAAGAAAATTCATAAAGGGCTCAACTAGCTTGTTTGCATAGACTGTACAAAGATTGTCTGAGATGCTAGAGAGAGAAAAGACAGCTCATCTGTGGCCTTTTCTCTGAGAATGGGTCCTATTCCTTGCCCACCACCCTGGGCTGGGCTGGACAATGGAAATCCCAGACAAGTGGGCAGGTGACTCACTGCCTGGATGTCTGAAGGGGCTTTGGGCTTCGACAAGAAGCCTTTCATGTCAACATGGGGTGTGGACCTACAGCAGAACTGACTGTTGGCGGGTTGGAGGTGGGCAAGGCAGAGAGGAGGGATGTGGAAGAGACTAGAACAGGTGGGAGAGGAGGCGTCCCCTGTGGACAGTAGGGGTTGCCTGAGGACTGGATGTGGGTTCTTCCTCATTCATAGATCTGGATGCCTTGGCCTCCCCCAGCCAGGGGGAGAGCTGACTGGAAGCCAACCTGGGAGACACTAATTTCAAACCAGAAAGTTCTAAGCAGTCAGTGACGTGTCTGAGTTTACCTGGCTGTAACTAGAGTAAGCCTTTTGCCAGTAGGCTAAACAGGAGGTTAAAAAGATTATTTTTTTCAAAGTTTATTTGTTTATTTTGAAAAAGCCAGAGACAGCATGAGTGGGGGAGGGGCAGAGAGAGAGAATCCCAAGCAGGCTCTGTGCTCGAACCCAAAAACCATGAGATCATGATCTGAGCCAAAACAAAGAGTCAGATGCTTAGCTGACTGAGGCACCCAGATGCCCCAGGAGCTTAGAAGATAATTTAAGTTCATTTACAAAAAAATAATCAAATTTATAGTTTTTATGCACCCAGGTTCGTGACTTGCAAATTTCGCACCTGGTAAAGAATTCAGTTTAGTGAACCTTTAGTGGAGAGCTATTAAGACTTTTAAGTACGCGATTCCTAGAAGTAACATTTTAAAAGTAGAAAGAAGAGGATGAGCTCATAGTTGGGTAACTAGTTAATGGTGAGGACGCTTTTCAGTGAGAAGAAGAAAGTGATCAGAAAATGAGGTTTTGACTTTAAGACAAACACCGAGAAAGAAAAGAAAGTATGGATTCAAGACACAGCCTAGATATTTAGAAGGATTCAAATACTATTTCAACGTGAAATGCAAAGTGAAGAGACCGTTTAGATATCGGAAGGGCCCAGGTACCTGGAAAAAAGTGGTACCATCAGGAAGGGCAGAAGAGTGGAAGATCGTGTGGAAAATGAGGAGTTTGTCTTTCCAGTTATTTGCTAAGGTTTTTACATGAATCTGAATAATCAGAACAGCCATGTGAAGAAAGCAATAGAATTTTGTAGAGGCAACAGTTGATGTGCAGACTTGTACATGAACATTCTTGGCAACGCTGTTCATAATAGCCTGGAAGTGGAAACAACTCAGATGTCTTTCACTTGATGAATAGGTAAGTAAAAGGTGGTCCATCCATGGAATGGAATATTATTTAGCCATAAAAAGGAATGAAGTGCTGATACATGCTACCACACAGGTAAACCTTAGACACACGATGTCAAGTGAAAGAAGGGAGTCACACGAGGTCACATGCTGTATGATTCCATTTATATGCAGTTTCCAGAATAGGGAAATCTATAGAGGTCGAAAGCAGATTAGCAGTGGCCAGGGGCTGGAGAGGGCTGTGTGTGCAATGGCAGGTGGCAGCTAATGTGTACGGGATTTCTTTTAGGACAGACAGCAGGTTCTAAAATTGACCGTGGTAATGGTTGCACAGCCCTGTGAATACACTAAAAAATATTGAATTTACACTTCAAGTGGGTGAGTTGTGTGGCACGCACATGATCTCTCAATGATCTGTGTTTGTTTCTTAAGGGATGCGCAGAGCGTAAGCAACTTGTCCAGGCGGATTCATCTAGGAATGGGGTAGAGGGTCAGTCTGCCCAGAGCCGAGCACACAGAGGCTCAATTGGAACTTCAGGTCTCCCTCAAATTGCACCGTGTGTGAGACGGATCAGGTAGGCAGTTTCACTTGGCCCATTTGTAATGCATACCTGGCTGAAGTTGGCATCCAAATCTAAATTCACATCTACAGTTGCATAGACTTGCTCCTTGAGACTCTAAGAAGGTCACCATCTTCACCTCCAAGGGGATAAGTAGACGTGAAATTGGGTTAAGGATGCTTTGATAAAATAGACTAAAGAGATTAGATTTTTTTAATGTTTTATTTATTTTTGAGACAGAGAGAGGCAGAGCATGAGCGGGGGAGGGGCAGAGAGAAAGGGAGACACAGAGTCGGAAGTAGGCTCCAGGCTCTGAGCTGTCAGCACAGAGCCTGACGCGGGGCTCGAACTCACAAGCCGCGAGATCATGACCTGAGCCGAAGTCGGCCGCTTAACTGACTGAGCCACCCAGGTGCCCCATAAATGTTCATTTATTTTTGACAGAGAGAGTGTGTGCTCAAGCGGGGGAGGGGCAGAGAGCGAGGGGGACAGAGGTTCCCAAGCAGGCTCCGCGCTATTGGCACAGAGCCCGATGCAGGGCTTGAACTCATGAACCGTGAGATCATGACCTGAACCGAAGTCAGCGGCTTAACCAACTGAGCCACCCAGGTGCTCCTAAAGATCTTTTTAATGTATAATGTTTTGATTCCACCCCGCTGGGGAACCTTTCAATGTTTTCCTGGATTGCTAACAAACAGGTTATTAAATTTACCATCAGAAAACAATACCCTGATTCAGAATTCGAAAGGGGGAAAAAAGTGGTTAAAACGATTGCATTGTTTGAAAAGGCAAAGGAAATGCCGGTCCTATAGACACTAAAGATCAATAGATTCTCTCTATCCCATGGTTGTTTTCATTTCCCTTTACAGTAAAACCATCTTGAAACACTAAACCCTAAACATAGCCCGTACATGACAGCAAAGAAACTTTCAGAAAAAGAATAAATTGCTGAACGCAAGCGTGGACTGTAATTTCTTGACATGGAATGGAAGCAGATGCGCCCAGCTTAACATGTCGCTATTAAATTCACTTCCAACTGGCATTTTCTTCTTCTTTTGTGGGAGGGAGGGGACTTGGCACAAAGCTTTCTTTTCTGTTAATCAAGCAGCTCTGTTTTTGTAAATGCCATGATAAGTTAATCTCGGGTCACACATAAGGATGAAGAAAGGTTTGAGCTCTAGCCCTAAGTTCTGGATTTTTGTCTCTGCTACACCTGGCTTGAAGATGCGGCTGTGAAGTGAGTCGAACCCCCCCTCCTAAAGCAGTAGGCTGTGATGGCTGTTGCAGCCTCAGAATCCTTTTAGCCCCGGTTATTAAGGTATAGCATAAACTTGCAAAAGGCAAGCCCCTGGGTACGGTGTACCTGTTGTGGGCTGGACGCAGGGCTGGAAACATTGGATGCATTGTGGCTAATCTTTGTGAGGGTCTTGCACACCAGACGTTGTCTTTACTGACGGCGCTGAGGAATCGCCGCTCTGATTGCTTCGAGATGAAAGAACTTTCCTGTAGTCACAGTTTGGAAGCCGCAGAGATGGGATCACAGAGATCTAACCGCGAAGGCTGAGCTCTGTCTGCTCTGCATGGAAACTCGGAGACCATCTTATTTAGTCCCTCCATTCCCAGTAGAATTGTGAGAGACAGGGGGTCCCAAAAGTCACACAGCCTGGCCTGGATGGGAACTGGGGTTACCTAGGGGTAGAGGTGGGAGTGAGACCTCGATGTGGTTTCCCCTGGAGGCTGATGACAGGGAGGCAAGAACCTGGAAATGGCCCAGGATGTCACTTGTCAAACTAGACAAAGACACTGGAAGTCCAAGCTTGGAGATGTGTTTTGAGGCCCATTTCCAGGATCGTGGAGGGGAACTGCCAGGGTCCACAGTGCGCTTCTTAGGTCCACCCTATGTGCTTCTTAGGGGGAGAAGCATGGCACCCGGTGATCGAGGACCTAACTCCAGGGAGCCATGAATGTCCCTCCATTAACTTACTTATCCGTGAATCTTGCTCTTATCTTCTTACATGGAACCTTCTGTGGTAAGGGTAAGAACGCTGTCCTTGTCTTCAGAATGCTTATTTTGGAGATTTGGTGTGGATTTTTTTGTACACTACTCCTGTGACTTATGGGAAGTGACCTCACTTCTCTGTGACTCAGTTTCTTCATCTGTAGAGCAGTGTACTCGCCTACCTTTTAGGGATATCCCTGTGTATCAGGTGTGGCCCCAACTCATTTCTAGTGGGAGGAGGTTTGAACTGTTCCTTCCCTGGTCCCTGACAGGTATTGTCCCTCTCACGCTCACAATCACGCGTTTGTGGGGCTGATGGGCTGTGAGGAAGTCTATGGCTGGAGAACTCCGAGCAAAGCTCAAGTGGAGGTCAACACACAAGCTCTGCTTTTCTACGGGTCCTTTGAAGACTGTACTGTAATATTCTGAGCTGCATATTAAATGCAGGCCAGTGGGACTTGGGCCGAAACCGGTGATATATGAACACTTAAAAATATACAAGTCGCTAAAAGGAATGGTTCAAATGGCTAATAAATTTGGAACAAATACAAAGAAATACTTTTCCATGCAGAGTGTGGTCGACCTGTGGAATTCGCAGCTGCAGGAGGTAATTGAGTCAAATGCCGTGGGTGGATTTCATAAAGAGTTGGTGTGCAGACAGCTGCCTAGGCGATACAAATTGTGCTGTTAAAATTATGCACTGGTTAGGCATTCACCATTGTAGCAACGGGACAGAAGTCTCTGGGACCAGAGGCACGAGTGAGGGTAGCAGCTATTTTTACCAGAGAGCCCTTTATTTTTCCAAACGACTTTCTCACATCACTTCTCTGAAGTTTAAAAAAAGAAGAAGAAGGGGGGAGGGGGGTGTAACCTTAACTTCTCTCTTTGAGTTCCTGCGTGGAAAGGAGAGGCACTGAGTAGGTTTGTGGGTTTTCCTCATAACAAGAAAAATGATACAGTATCTTTTTACCTCAGGTAAGTCAAGCTCTCATGTAACTGCATGTTTCCAACTCAACTTTCCAAACGGAATATTCTTCAAAGCAGCCCAGTCAGTTTTGTGAGGGGAGCACAAAGCTCTCTTTCCCTTGAAGTGATTTTGATGGTTTGCTTAGCTGTGAATCAGATGACTGAACAGGTCTTCAGGGGATTCTGGTCCTCTAAACCCACCTGGCACCTTCCTGAATCTTCCAGAAGCTCTCTGGCGTTGCGCTAACTCTTGTCCGAAGTATTTTCAGGCGAAGAAAGCAGGTGAGCAGAGCGAGTGTCTAGAGATTTTTAAAGCATTTTCCCATAGGACTAGATTTGGACAGGAGTGTCTCCGTGAGAGGTGCCGACCTTCTGCTTTGCAGGGGAGGCCGTAATGCCCAGGACATGCCACGCTTCTCTGGGCCTGGTTCCCTCATTCCGAAATCCTGGCATCAGGAACACTTCGGAGGCAGTGGTCCGGGTTGTTGAACAATGGACTCTCCAGGTTACTCTGCAAAGAGCAGGGTGAAGGTTTCACAGTGGCTCTCAGGTCAGGGGCTGCAGAGGTCGGCCTGGATGCTGATGTCGGCACCTGGGTCCAGGTTGTACAGCCCTGGATAGACTTATATTTTATAAAATGAACACTAATCCCTCCGACTCGTCCAAGGGGAGTCCACGCTGCCAAATTCAAGAGTCCAATTGAAATAGGGCTCTTTAACTCAAGGGAAAGGTCGGACTCACAGTGCGTAGCTTTGGTCTTTCTCTCTCCGGGAGTTTGCGCTAACAGAAAATCTCTACTCCCTGGGTACAAAGCCAGAGAAGGCTTGTGAAGGACTACAGACCCTCAAAGACAGATGATGGCCAACCTTCCATCGTTTCGGGTCTGTCAAAAGCTTCAGCTCATTCGCATGTTTCTGAGTCAGTAAAACCAAAAACATATTTTTCCGAACACATTTCCACCCTCCCATCATTTAAAAAATCCTGTGTAATTTAAGGGAAATTCAATCCATATGCTTTTGATTTGTTTACACTTGTATCATCAAAATATGTTTTTAAAGAGCTTGCGGAGATCCCAAAAGGCTCCTTAGCCTTTTAAATGAGCCTTTTAAAGCTTTTTTCCCCTCATAGTAAACAGGAGGTTGCATGTTGCCAAGGGTAAATGAACTTGAAAATGAAGAGGTTTGTGCTGGGCTCGGAATTTTAAATCTACCACTTCTGCTTGGGTTTGAAGTCTCAAATCATCTCTTAAAGACTTATCTTGCCTCTGCACTGTTACCCTCCATCAGGAGAACAAGGGAGTTGGTCGGTAGTAACCAAGCAAGGGGCAGAGGACTTTCTTCAGAAAACAGAGAAGAAAAGACAAGGATAATGTACCCATGTCCATTCTTCTTTCAAGGAAAGAAAGAAAAAAGGAAAAAACGAAAGAAGAAAGATGAAAAAGAAGGAAAAGAGGGAAGGAAGGAAGGAAGGAAGGGAAGGAAGGAAGGAAGGAAGGAAGGAAGGAAGGAAGGAAGGAAGGAAAAACTGGCCTCCAACAACCCAAAATGTCCCATTCTTCCCAGGCCAGAAGACCCTTAAAGTTATCCCAGGAAAGTAATTGACATTGACTCTATTTTCTTATATTGTTGAGATCATTAAGTAACTCTTCTTCACAAATCCCTCTGTATTACATGGAATAATCAACTCTTAGGGTTGAAAAGGCTTCCCATTGTATAGGTAAAAAAACTGAGGCCCCATTTACAGTTAGTCAGGGTCAGCCCTGGGAATATAGCCGTTTCCTGATTCTTGCTCATTCTACCTCCCTCACTGCTGCCCTCTCACTCCCAAGGCCATTTTACAGGTGAGAAAATGTAAATAATGGTTACAGTGATACCTCTTCATGCTCAGGGACTACCTCTTTATTCTAGCTTGTCCCCATATTGTCCCCACATTGTCCAGACTGTGCTGGAAGTCAGGCAGAGGAAGTCAACAATTACCTGTTGGGAGAATAAACAATTAGATCCATGCAAACTGCAGGAAGAAACTCAGAACTAAACACACACACACACACACACACACACACACACACACACACACCCTCAGGCATCAGGAATGCGGTTTTGCTTGAATTATTCCAGTCTCTTATTTCTTTTTGATTTTCCTGTCCAGCCTGTAACCTGGATTTGCCAGACACTTCAGGCCAAGACATTTTCAGAACGTCTTCAGCCTGTTCTTCTTTCATATCAGAAATCAATGTCTTTAATTCTGTGACTCAAAGAAGTGCAAGGGAAGACAAAACAAAGCTTACAGATCATCCCACCATCATTATTGGGCTTGACATGGCTTTAGCCCTTCTCACAGAGGGAAATGGTGGGACTGGAATCCCCAACCAAATCCTCGGTCTGGGGTTACTACAGTGGCAAAAGTCAAAGTAATCAGTGAGTCAAAACCCTGCGAACTGGATTCACAGATCTGTGCCTGTGGGGACATTTCTGATTTTAATCCAGTGATGTGTGTGATTAACTGAAGGCTTTCATTTTTCTTCTTAGGAATATTTGACCTCTCAGAATAGTGGATTTAAACATTAGCAATTGTCCTTGGAAACAAAAGGGGAAATAGAAGCACAGCTTTTGCTTTTCTAGGTTCGATAACAACAACATTCCCCCAAAACATACCTAATATGTCAGGTGGAATTTTGGTGGAGGTGTATCTGTTTGTCTCTCTATTGAGATTTAAATATGTCAATATATTTTCTTTCCGCAGGCTCATATACACCCCAAATTTATACAAAGTGAGATCGTTCTATCATAGGCAATGGTCTGAGGTAACTGGAAGTTTCTATGAGTTTTAGGAGTCCTCTGTCTATGCAACTGGGAGTGGTTTTCTCAGAAGATGCTGGTCAGATCAGCAGGCAAAGAATATTGATCCCAGAAACAGCCTGATAGAAGTTTTCGCCCTTTAGAGGCAAGGGCCTGGGTACATACCAAAGTGGGTTTTGCTGTACCTGCTTTGACTTCACTTTAAATATTCTTATAGTTGGAGGGTTAGAGCTCATTTGATGCATTTGTTCCAGAAATTTTCTGAAGATGAGACCCATGGGGAGGTGTGGCCTCAGTCTAGACCTACCAAGTCAGCATTTCCAGGGGAGAGGCCTGACCATGAGCATTCTAAACAAGCCGTTCAGGTAGCCTGACAGAAACGCTGACCTCGTACGTGTGCCTACATCCAGCTGGTTAGTGCCCAAGCTGGGTGGACGCTGAGTCCCCCTCCTTCTAAACTGTGCTCTTTCCATTTTGCCCCCCTGCGTCTTCAGTGAGCAAAGCTGGGCTTTCTGGACAGATCCACGAGCAGGACTCAGAAGTTCTGGACTTGCGTGTCCTTGCATAAGTATCTAAAATTCTCTCACTCTTGATATCGCCCTGTGTCAAATGCAGGGCTGAGAGGAGATGTCAGAGACCCCTTCCAGCTTTCCTGTGCAGAGACAATGGCAATCATGACCGTATACCCCATAAAATCAGGGGCTGCTTCTTTCTGATCTCTGAGCCCCCAGCACCTAGTATATAAAGAAGATCAATAAAATGTTTGTAGAAGAAAGAAAACGACTTAAGAATGTGGCATGTTGAACTGTATGGTCCTCAATACAAACGCTTTTGCATGCTTTTGTCTTCTAGGCTTGCATGTGTAAAAATCATTTTTATCAAGGGGAATCTGATGTTACAGAGCAGTATTTTCATGAAGCTTCATTACAAATTTGGGCATTTGCTTTCACTGGCACATCCATGAAAACTCTATATTATCTTTGGATTCGAGCTGTTTCAAAATGAGTCACTGTCTTCAAGAACACGGAGAGGAACCTCTTCCTTGTCTCCCACGTTCCAACCTGAAATCCTCAGACCTTTAAGTCACATCCTCTGTTTTCTTTAAAAAAGAAAAGCAGACAGCACTGTTGTTTTCCATTTAGCCTTTTCACATGTCCCAGAGAACAGACCATTTCCAGGGAAGTATGTTACAATTTAAAGCCTTACAACATCAAAATTCACTTAAAAAACCCGGGAGGTCAGCCCATCCTCTGCGAGGCTGCTATTAATTTAAACGTCCTGTGTGGATACAACACAGGTGCAAGGCTTTAAAGGAGTCAGGAAATGAAGTGATAGAAGACATCGGGCACTGGCCTGAAACATTACTTCATGACTTGCAAGATGGCGGAGCAGGAGCAAAACCAGAAGAGAATCCTGTGTGGATAGAATTCTACAGGTAAGGCTGGCAGGTCAGTGAGCATTCTTGTCTCTCATCTGGTCTCCATTTGATGGCTTCACAGGACGATAGAGGGAGCTGGGGAGGAGAGAAGGGCTGAGGAGGGAGAGCTGGAGGAAACCAGCAGGTCGTGAAGTCTAATTCAAGCTCTCCCCTGGCTTTGTCTTGATCATTTTGAAAGGAGGTGTGACTCCACAATGCGGCAGCCTCTGGCACATTCTTTACCCATATTTTGAGAAAGAAAGGCAATCAAGAAAACAAGGAACGTCAATGTGTGATACTTTACAGACCTGGGGGAGGGAACCTTTTTTTTTTTTTTTTTTTTTTTAAGTAGATGGTTAAGTTCTGTAATCATTTGGTCCTTTTTCAGGATATTAAGTAAACCGTTAGAATGAAATTGTTAGCACCAGGGTTGTGTCAGAGATCCAAAACTCATGACTTGTCACTGGGTTTGTTACATGACCTGCGGGGGGGGGGGGGGGCGGGGAGGGGTGTTATTTGTGAACTGATGCTGTCAAGAACACTCCCAGGAAAAAATCAGAACACACGTGAGATGTCCCAGGAACCACCGCTTTATTTCAGGTTTTTATTGACCTTGCAAATAAAGGTTCAGCTAACTTGGAGACACGTTCCAGGAGATGCCCAAATAGGGACTTTGGAAGAACATCTGAAGGACACCAGCCGGCCCTAGAAAATAAGCCATCTTATCTCCATTTCCAACCCTTCTCCTGTTTCCCCACATAGCGCTGATCTCTACGATTTACTTCCCATTTACAAAGACGGGGATTAAGGTGTCTGCCTGTATACATTTCCAGTGATTGTGTTCTACTGACAATTCTGTTCTCTCAATTAGAATATAAGTCCCTAAAGGAAAGAAATATGCCTATCCTTTTGTTTGTACCCAAGCATCTGGTACCTTACAAAATGTCCCCTATGAGCTCAAAAAAATAGTTGCTGACTTGACTGATAAGAAAACTTTGTCTGATCAGAGAGTGTGCCTGATATAGGCATAACTTCCAGAATTTATCACATTGCTATACTTGTATAAATGCCCTGAATGGACTCATAAGTTTCAAATCTGTTGACAAATCTTCCAGAACAAAATGTGAGAAGAGTTAAAGTCGAGAAGAGGGCTTGGGTTGAAGACAACCACCTAGAGAGAGTTATTCTCATTGCTTGTATACTTTCTTCATGAAACTGATGGCAGGGATTGTGTCTCATCCGTCTTTAGAAACAACTGGTATCATGCTTTTTCGGAAATGGGAAGCCTATAAACATTTGTTGTATAAAACTGGGAGAATATTTGGATCACTTTAATTTTGACTGTTGCCTTTGTATTTGTATTATGTATCATTCATTCTCTCTGGCCAAGAAAGAGACCAACATCAGACCAAACCTTTACTTGTCCTTTTCAAAACCCGTGTCTGAGCCAGACGTCCTCTTCAAATGAGCAGAGCTACAGACCTTGGTGAAGATGACGCCTCGGAACCTGAGTGTGCTCACCTGGCCCTCGCAGCAACTTCATTCATATGCGTTGTCACCCTCCCCCTGGTTGGTAAGGTTTTGGTGGCAGAGGTCACCAACCAACAACCCACTTACATTAATGGATTGCAAAGCAGAGGTAAATAAAAATGTGGAGAAGTATTCTCCTGGCCAAGTGGGTCAGAAGAACACTTGTAGCCAACACGAGAGAATTCATATTTTAGGTCTTTGGCCACAGGACTTCTAAGCCTTTATAAAAGTCAGAAACAAGATCTCTAAGAAGAGACAAGAGTGAAGCAAGATGCTCATCAGACAATCTGAGACAGCCAGCCAGCTCTGCCATGCATCAGACCAATATGTTTCTAAATACATATTGGTAGTTATACCAAGAAAAACCACATGTGCACCAAAACATTGGTCTTCGGAATTAAAAACATGGTTTGCTTCTTGGACAGATGAATAACATCCACAGATTAATAAATGCCTCAGGTGCCTTATTTCTAAATGGTTCACAAGTTTGGAGTGGCAGAAAAAAACAGACATGGCAGTGTGTTCTTTGCATGCATGAAAATACCATGTGTTACTTTTGTTTTGTGGGTCTGGAAAGATCTTCTCTTTTTTGGAGGGGCTTCTGTAAACTGGAACCGTGTGAATTAGTTGAAAGCTGAATTCTGCTTAGTGGTAAATAGAAAGGTGCAAGGCATAAGGGAAGTGTCAAGGTGAAGACATCTCCCTCAGTGTACTGGTCAGCAGAGTCTGTCAGACATGATGCATATGGACCCACTTCTTACCACCTCCTCGACTGCCATCCTGATCCAAGCCATGAACATCTTGCGCCTGGATGGTTGCAGTAACCCCCTAAGTGTTCTCTTTGCTTTTAGCCTCACCTTCCCACCCTTGTTTCCGACACAGGAGCCTAAGCAATTCTTTTACAATGGAAATCAGAGGATTTTAAGCTTCTGAGCTTCCACAGGGTTTCCAGATAAAATATGGGATGCCCAGTTAAATGTAAATTTCAAATAAATAATGAAAATTTTTTAGCATTAGTATCTCAAAAGTTGCATGGGGCATATTTACACTAAAGAATATTTGTATTGCTTTCCTATTGCTGTAGCAAATTTTTATAAACAGTGACTTAAAAAAAACCCACAAGTTTATTACCTTAAAGTTCTGGAGACCTGAAGTCCAAAATGGGCTAAAATCAAAGCGTTGACAAGATTGAGTTCCTTCTGAGGGCTCTAGGAGAATGTCTGTTTCCTTATCTCTTCCACTTTATAGAGGCAGCTTGGCTCTGGACACCTTCCTTCATCTTCATAGGGCAACAATCATATCACGTGGACTTCAACCTGGGCCATCTCATCTCCTTCTCCAACCCACCTGCCTCCCTCTCGTATTTTCTAAGGATCTTTGTGATGACATTGGGCTCACCTGAATAATCCAGGATAATGGTCCCATCTCTACACAGTTAACATAATCGTATCTGCAAATCCCCTTTTGTCATAGAAGGTAACATATTCTATATAAGGAAATAGATTCTGGGGATTAAGATAGTGGCATCCTTGGGGAGCCATTATTTGGCCTACCACACTGTTTACCTGAAATTCAAATTTCATTAGTTTCTGAGTATTCTGTGCTTTTACTTGCTAAATCTGACAACCTCACCCATGGCTTCCATCTTACTCAGAGGAAAAGCCTACCCCCTCCGCTGGACTGCAGCCCTGCCCTCCATGATGTGGCCTCTCATTGACTACATTCTAACCACACTGTCCTCATTTCTGTTTCTGGAACCCTTTCAGGCATACTCCCTTCTCAGGGCTTTTTCTTGGGGTTCTCTTTCTCCTTTTCCCTCCCAACTCTGCAAGTCCCACTGCCTTACCACCTTCAGGTCCTTAAAGAAATGTCACCTTTCCCTGGAAACTTTCCCGAAATACCCTCTACCAACCACTGGCACTCCCTAATCTCCCTCACTTGACTTTTCTCCATGGCACTAGCCACGGTCCGAAGGGCTATGTGTCTCCCCTACATATTTTGTTGATGGTCTCTATTTCCACCTACTCTTTGGCCAACACTAGAATATATGTGCCAAGAGGATTTTATTCCCTGTTGCATCCCACATGCCTGACGGGTCCCTAGCACATCAGAGCAAATCAATACATATTTGTTGGATGAATAAATGGGAGAACAAATAAATAAGTATGGTATGTCTGGAGTGGCTGAAGTTATGGCATAGCTCTGTCTTGCCAGACCTAAGAAGTACATGGTTGCCTGTATTTTCTACACTGAAGTGAAGCCAACACAAACTATTTTAATAAGCTCATCTAAAAATAGGAGTAATTCCTGCCTCGTGATTTATAGGAATCTATTAATGATTATATAAGATGGAGAGATAAGCAGCTATTATTGCTTTTGTGACAGCTGCCCCTCCCCTGCTCATATACCCTTCTGCAGTTCTGAGCCAGAACTGTCACATTTCTCATTTTAGCTGCTAGGCTCGGTTCCAGAGAATTAAAATGTTCGTGTGGTCTTTGTGATTAAACTAATAATAAAAAACAAACAAACCTCAAGAAGCAACTTTTCAAACTCTTCTAATTCCTTTTTTCTTAAATGTGGAGTACTACTTTATTAAATCTACCAACTATGAAATTTTTATAGATTCGACTGGTACAATTCTTGGGAATTTCGATGAACCGTTTGCTTAGGGTCACAGGGCCTGAAGGAGAAATGATAGAGAATAAAAAGAGAATGGACTGAGGCTTTCCTGCAATATAAACCTTTCTAAGAAAATATCTCTGGGAGCCTGGAATCGATATTTGGCGGATATATCAGCACCATGTAGAAGTCTTACTGACTGTATATTCAAAACCAACATTTTTTAACAATATAACACAAGGCTTCCAGGAAAGGCAGCAGATTTCAAAATACTCCCAAACAAAGGAAAGAATGACAAAGTTCTTGGAATACTTAAGTCTTTCAATTCATATTTGAAGGAATTAAAGAATGAATGATATTAGTGCACCTGTAAATAAGAACTGAACCATGATATTAGCGGTTACCCCGGAGAGCCCAGCATCTGCGACTCTGCACATGCATTGGGTCTTGCCTTTGTTACAATTTTTAAATAGATGTTGTCTTTTATCTCAGGATGTAGTCAGATCGAAACCTTTTGGCCCAGACGGTTTTTAGAATGCAGACAGTAAACATTTACGTAGACAAGGATGTCCCACTTTCTGAATTTCTCCATGATTTATTGTAGAATCCCAAGCATTTCGAATGAATATGTTATTCTTTCTCCTGCTGGCGTGGGGAGGAAGCGACTCACCTGCTCCCCAATACTAGATAGAAAACACAGTTCTGTCAAAGTTGTGCACCTTTCCTGCCTTCTCCAGCCAACTAGCTCACTCTTTTCTCCCAATCTTGTATCATGCGATGATGGAATTTAGTATTTTGACCCTCAGTTATACACTGTTCTATGTTTTCTCTCTTAAACTATAAGTCTTGGGTACCCAACAAGACTGGACAGTTCAAGGTTGTGGGAAGAGCTAAGGCTCTGGGGAGTGAAGACCCATAGGCAGATCCTGAATCTTGCTGCTCAGTAGATGCAAGTCGCATTACATATATTGCAAAACATTGAAGACATTTCCTCTGCTACTCACCCCAGAAGAATGTGTTCCGTGCAGTGTAGAGTACTGGTTTCTTTTTCAGAAAGGTGAATACTTTGCCCCTTTCAAAGTACCTGTACAAACCAGGTCATAAAAGCAAACACACTGGGTTTACATTTATTGGAACTATCAGAAAAGAACTTCCCAAAATTCAAATAATGCTGTCCCACCAGGAAAGAACATTTGTGCTTAAAACAACATATTTTCCTTTCTTGCTAACACTCATACCTAAACCTGCTGGGCCTCTGAATTTTTCCGGGTACTTCAGGGACACCCAGCTGTAGGAGGTGAGCAACATTTGTATGCAACGTGGGTGTGGCAATAAGCAAAGGTGTCCCCAAGTTCAGCCTTTGCTCTCTTTAACGGTTGGGCTAGAAGATGGAGCTCTGTTTTTCTGTGGATGTTTCTGTGGATTTGAAGCAGGGGAAATGCCTGGGCATGCCACTCGTGACAATAAAATTTCCCAGTATATCTGCTTTTTTTTTTTTTTTTTTGTCAAGTCATACATTTGGTTATGGGCCATTTTGATGGACATTTATCGGCACCTTGGACTTTTCAAATGCCTGAACACTTACACACCCACTCTCACTATTTAAAAGTAGGATCATGTTCTTGTTTTAAGTCAAGTGCCCATCTTACTCACACAACCATCTCTAAACGTCTTTTTGGTCGGATCAGTGAACGTCTAACACCACTGATTGTTTTGGGGGAGGATTCAATGTAGTATGATCATCATCGTCACTGTCAAATAAGCTGTTACTACGTGATAGGCATCATATTTATTGAATGTAGTTAATTAATATTATTATTTCATTTCCATGCCAACTTTGAGAAGAAGGTGCTATCATTGTTCCTATTTTACAGCTGAGGCTACTCAGTACCAGGCAGCTTAGGGAATGTGTCCAGAGGTCATACAGCTAGTTTTTGGCCAAACAGATAAATAAATTGTATTCCTTTCCTCAGGCTGCCATAATGAAGTACCACAAATTGGGTGGCTTAAAATAACGGAAACTTATTGTTTCACAGTCTGGAGGCTAAAAGTCCCAAACCAAGGTGTTGGCAGAACCATAGACACCCTCTGGCACACCTGGGTGGCTCAGTCAGTTAGGCATCTGACTTTGGCTCAGGTCATAATCTCACCCACTGTGGGTTCGAGCCCCATGTCGGGCTCTGTGCTGACAGCTCAGAGCCTGGAGCCTGCTTCGGATTCTGTGTCTCCCTCTCTTTCTGCACCTTCCCTGCTCATAGTGTCTCTCTCTCTCTCTCTCTCTCTCTCTCAGAAATAAATGAAGGTTAAAAACATGTTTTTAAATAAAATATAAAAAATCCTGGATTCTACAACCTGAAGGACAGGGTTTTTATTATAGACCACATTGTGTCCTCCTCATCCTCCCCAACAGAAAAAGGTATGTATCAGTCTTAACCTCCAGAGCCTGTGAATGTGTCATGATCTTATTTGGAAATATCATTTGCAGGTTTAATCATGTCACTAGGGTGGGCCTTAATCCAGTCTGACTGGCATCTTTACTGAGGGAAATTTGGAAATGGACACAGATGCACAGGGAAAATGCCACGTGAAGACCCAAAGGGACGAAGCCACCGGGGTGGGGGGAAGGGGGACAAAGGCTCTGTGAAGATGAGGCAGAGATTGGAGTTCTGGCAGCTGAGAGCCACGGAACACCTGGAGGTACCAGAAGGTGGAAGAGGCAAGGAGGAGTCTTTTCCTCAGGGCTTCAGAGGGAGCACAGTTCCTTTTTTTTGTTGTTTTTAATGTTTATTTTTGAGAGAGACAGAGACAGAATGCAAGTGGGGGAGGGGCAGAGAGAGAGGGAGACACAGAATCTGAAGCAGGCTCCATGGTCTGAGCTGTCAGTGCAGAGCCTGATGTGGGGCTCGAACCCACAGATCATGAGATCATGGCCTGAGCTGAAGTCGGATGCTTAACTGACGGAGCCACCCAGGTGCTCCTAGAATCCATTTTTTTTTTTAATGGGTGCTCCTTGAGGCAAATTTCTAAAAAGTTTTGCTCAGGGGAAGTGGACACTTGAGGGGTCCACTCTGTGGAGGAAGGTGTCATTGAGGTCCATGAGTTCGGACTTCTTGAACAAGCCCCGGGCTTTATAGATGCCATTCGAACCTACCACCAGACCAGGACTCTACTGAACAAAGAAAATAAGCCTGTTCTAAGGTCTGACGTGGGATTCCTTTCTTTCCCAATTTTTCACACAAGCACCTTGGCCCCCGGTAGGCTTGAAGCAGGAGAGAGCAAGGGCCTCCTCTAGGGGCTTGCTGCCCAGAGCCTGGCATGGGTGGGACAGTCGCTTGGGAGCCACGTGGCTGCTCTTTTCCGGGCAGGGGCGAAGCGTGCTGAATCGTCAGTGTCTGAGCACTGCAGCCAGGGCGTTCTTCACCTGTCTCAACTCCTCTGGGCACAGATCCCTGCCACTAGACTGCTGGGGTAGCCAGACTGGAATCTTTTTAAAGGTTAGCAAGTTTGTCTGTTGCCATCTGTCTTTCTCGGTGTGTGCGTGCTCGCTCATGATTCTGTACAATGTGCAAATTTAGAACTTACTTGGAACAATGCTGAGGGAACAAACCTCAGCTCTGGCTCTCAATCACCCTGGAGTCCAGGGGCACGGGAATTCCTGAGATGCGTATAGCATCGAGCCATCAGGGAATTGTCAGGGAGTACAATGATATGAGCCATTGGGAAAAAATTTTACAGCAAGAGGAAGCCACTTTGCTCAAACCCTTAATTTTTCTGTTGATGAAATTGAGGACTACAGAATTTAAGTGCGTGACGCAAGGTCACACAATTAGTTAGAGACAGAGCTGACACCAAGTCTCAGGTCTCTCTGATTCCCAGTCCCGGGTGCTCTTCAATAAACTAATGACTCGGTCCATTTTATAGAGCTTTTCTTTTTTCAAAGGGCTTTCAAACAGCATTTCGTTTTTTCTTTTTTCCCTCCCCACAACATAGTAATAACATAACCAATTTGACTCCATTAAGAGTAGCTCAGCATACAACATATGTCCTTCTTTCAAACCAATCTGGATTTAATTCCGCAAATGTTCTCTCTCAATTCTTATGTGTTTATGTTTATTCCTCTGTACCTTTGTATTCTGTTCAGGGTTAGCAAGGTTCAGAATGTGCTTTCTCCTCAATGGATGGTTTGGTTTCTGATAAGAATTCCATCCTCTCCAATGTTTCTTCAAAGTTACTACAGCAATAACCCCCCCAAGCCACGGTCCAAGTGCTTACAACTGGCAGTGGTGGACTTTATTACTTTAGAACATTCCACCTCCCATCTCAGTCTCAATGCTCATCTTTCTACCCCTGGTGGTTATCGCTTTTGCCGTGGCTTTGCCAGAAGGTTTCAGAGAAGAACACAGGCTTTGGGTGCTACTTGTGTGGGTTTGAAACTGGATCTGCCACTTACTGACCATGTAACCTCTGTGTTCTCCTAGGTACAAATAAAACAAAACAATAGAGGATATGCAACCTTTCTTACAAAGGTATTGTGATGTCTAATAGGATGACCAAGTCTGAGCGCCTGGCACATAGTGAGTATTCAATAAACACTAACTCCCCTGTAAGAACCATACACGGAAGTGCTAATAGATCATGCTCCTTTGCCTTGGATAATGCTTGAGGTTATTCAAATTATAAAAACAATAAAGAGGATATCAGCATTCGGATCAGTGGCTTGAGACCCCCTGAACTGGGTGTGAGGATGGGGGTGAATGCATAGCAAAAATCCCAGTAAGATCGCGTGATGTCTAAGGGCTTTTCCAGCTCTGATAATGCATGATGCCAGAGTGTTTCTTGTGAAGTTTTTTAGAACAGGCTGAAACGATTCAGACAGTAAGAGGGAGAGCTGGGGTTAGTTGGAAAACTGTGTATCACTGACTGAAAAAAAGGAAGTTGTCTTGCACATCTCTCATGTGCCAGGTACTTCCTACTTTGCACTTTCACAAACGTTATCTCCTTTAGTCTTCGGAAGCACCCATAAAGGAGGAATCATTATCCCATTTTTCAGATGATGAAATTAAGGCTCAGGTTGTCTTAGTAACCCATATAAGTTGTGCAGCTCATTTGTGTTGGGGAGAAACGTGAATCCAGGTTGCACATTCCATGATGTCTCTTGGGAAGCCTGGGCTGAGCAACATGCAGGTGGGGCTGACCTGGAAGGTTTGCATGAAGGGATTCAGGCAGAGCTAGAAAGGCCATCTTTTCTCCCTTCAACTGAGTGCATTAGCAGATGGCTTCAGAGGATCACCAGAAGACAGGGACCTGTATCCCCATTTGGGCATTCGCTTAGGATGATAAGAGACAGGAGTCAAGGTTAATGGGTCAGGGGATTGAAATCAAGAGGCCAGATGCCCTTGTTGGAGGTGTGGCCAGATGATGCTCAGAGTCAGTATTGCTCAGGGACCCTGAGATTCACCTCCTTGACTATCAGAGTAAGCCCCGATAGTAAATGCACAGTGGACAGGGGCTCATAGTCATAGTTCATCAGGGCTTACAAACAGCTCCAACTTATTTCCAGGGGCTGAATTCAACAAAATGGCAAGCGTTATTTGGAAATGAGAGAAACGGATTATGCATAATATTTACTGCTTCTTCAAAATTATTTTTCTCACCATCCATGCAATTTATTTCTTTTAGAGACAATCGTATTTGGTGTGTTTGCTTCATAAATGACCTGTAAGACATAAGTACTTATATCTAAATTTCTTGAAAGAAAAATCATCTCAAGGTCATCTTTACAAAAATCAAATATATATAGGGAGTTTGGGAAAAGTTATATTATGACTTGGTATTTTTACTCTTCAAATGACCTATTAAAATATTTTTCTGGTGCATGTGAAATTGGTAGTTTTATGTTTTAAAAGTCTTAGAGTCTATAACTCTTAATTTTTTTTAAAAAAATCTGAATTACTCTAACTGTGGATGTTTTTTTTTTCTCCTTAAACTTCGTGATCAATGTGGGAACACATGATAGCTTGAGTTTATTTATATCCAAACCACACACTTAAGCCATTGCTTATTTCCTTCTAGCCCAAGCTAGTAAGAACTTACACCTGACTTATAGAAATCTTCACCTTTTGTTCATAGAGCTTGGCTGAAACCCAAAAAGTAGCCCAAACCTCTGAGGCCAGTGGACGTTGCTTCTAGATGAACCGTATCTCTTGAGTTTATTCATTAGAACTGCATGAGTGGTTTCCTATTTTTCCCTATCAAGGGAGAAACTGTTTCCAGAACCAAAATAGGAAAACATCTATTTTTCTTTGTTCTGCTTTTCTTGTATTTCCATTTTATCAAATACCATCTGGAAAACGTGGAAAGATATATTATATGTGATGTATGAACGTGTTCAGCATCATCACTGGAATGAAGAGAGAATCTAAAGCACGGTAAAAGGGAAAATTATAGAATGAGCCGGTGGATTTTAACAGGCTAATGATAGGATCATCAGTCAGTTTGGAGTATTCCGAAAATTGTATGTGCACTCAGCTGTTTTTGCTTCATTATTTGTTGAATTTTAGGATTTATGTGTGTACATTATTGGCAATACAGAAAGATACCATAGTAATTAAAGTCAGGCTGGATTTATCATTTCTATAGAATTTATACAGCAAGTGATTATGTTATAGGCAGTTGGCCTAGAGATTAATTTATGCTAGTTTCCATAACTTATACTGAGTGCTTCCAAGTTTATATATTACTTTAACCCAAGTCACTCCTGGGGATTGGAAGGAAAACAAATGGTTGTTTTTGATATCACCGTGCTATATTATTGTGGTACTTGTCTTCAGCTAGCAAGATCTCTTCCTTTGCAAAAGTGCCTCTATTAGGTTTGAAAATAAATGCCAACAAATCTCTTAGAAATTGTCTAATGTGTAATGGTGACAATGTGGGGATTAAAAGCAACTAAGATTTAGCTGTCCTCGTGCCATCCATTCACTTAGAAGGGCTTGGGGAAATCTGCAACACTTTGAAAGATCACATCCTTCCTGGACTTTTAGCGTTTGTGTCCTGGGGTGTTTGGGGGTTGACCCTGGACAGCGCTCATGGTTATTAGTTCACGGTGTTCTTAGGAGGCGTTTGAAGTCAGCTGGCGCCCTGCTGATGGAGCTGCTGAGTGCAGCATCGCATCGACATAATTTCATGATGCGTTTGCACGAAGAGCTTCGGTGCTGTTTCGAAGTGAGGTAAGCACTTTTGGAGGCAGTGTTGACAAAGTTATCCGCTGGTTACCTACTTTGCATGGAGTTTTGTGCACTTCTGCTTCCTTGATGTCCATCCTAAGAAACTAAGAAGTTTCTCCACCAATGGTATTTTCTAATGTGCATTATTGGTGCTTATTGTTCAGTGGTATAGAGATTGAAATCGAGCCAAAGAGATTTTTCTTTTGTATATCATTAATGACGTAAACCAGAGAGTTTCCTGCAAACACGATATGAAGAATTCTTTACTAAAACAGTGGAGTTTATTGGCCTGATTAAACTAGTTTATTGGTGTCATTCATCTAGGGGCACTCTAGATGGAGTGGATTTGTCAGTATTCATTAATAAGAATGCTATGGCTTTCCCTACTGCTTCTTCAATTAGAATCCTGAAGATTTGTATTCATAGTGAGGAAACAGTTTCCCATTGACAGCGATAATCGTGTTGGCCTGGGAGTGATCGCCATCCCATTACCTGTGGTTGATTCTGGACCAGTACCCTTGGGGCTGGTGGAAGAATCAATGCTTCTCTTTGCTGTGCGGGAAAATGGTCTCTCCCGCAGCCTGTTATTTTTCTGGTAGTAGGTCTAGCTTTGTGGGTGCCCAGGAAGTCAGTAACCCAGTTCTACCATGTCCCATGTCACTATGCGTAAGTTCCAAATTGCTTTGGGTCTTGGCATCCTTGTACCAGTCAGTGCCCTCCTCTTCTGCCTGAGGTGAGGATTAAGGAAAAAGGTCTGGCACAGTTACCAGCACGTAGGCGGCAATCTATCGACGTTAGTTCCCTTTTCCTCTAGGAAATAGTCCATAGGATTGTGCATGAGGCCCAACAAGAAGCAGCCTTCCCCAGGGGATCCCTCTCCATTGTAAGCCTCCCTAATGGGTGTATACCCACATGTACACACATCCAGAAGTTTTCTCACTACCCACCATGGACTGTGGCTCAGATTGGTGGTTTACCCTTTGGGTGATGGACTAAGACTGTATCATGGTTCAGCTGTAGCCATTTCTTCTCCCTGGGGGATGATTAAACTTCAGTGCCCCACTGAGACCAAGTTTGGCCATGTTAGCTGGTCTGGCTGACAACATAGTAAAGAAATAATGTGTGTCACTCTGGACAGAAGCCTGGTGAGCCAGTCTGTGCATTGTCACACTCTTTCCCTCTGCCACATTTGCAGGTCAAATTCTAGTCTGTGCCAGCCTGAGTTCCACACTGAGGGTCACACCAATCAGCAGAACTCTCTGTCCTCCATGGGTTCACAACAGATGTGCAGTGTAGGGGGTAATAATCCTTGGTGGTTTAGGGATTGTTTGTTAGCAAGTATGATCTAGATTTGCAGACTGATGCAGATGATAATGATGTTTTTTAGACCTTTAAGATACTGCATTATACTTTAAGTCATCCTAGGGGGCACCTGGGTGGCTCAGTCAGTTGAGCATCTGACTCTTGATTTTGGCTCAGGTCATGATCCCAGAGTCATGAGATTGAGCCCTGTGCCGGGCTCTGTCCTAAGCATGGAGCCTGCTTAAGATCCTCTCTCTCTCTCTCTCTCTCTCTCTCTCTCTCTCTCTCTCTCCCCCTCTCCCCCTCTCCCTCTCCCCCTTTGCTGCTCTCCCCTGCTGTCACTCTCTCTCTTTCTAAACGAACAAAAAAAGTTTAAGCCATCTTTGGAACACCAGCAGTTTCAGCCTTTACCAACAGACATCCTCAAATGGGGTAGGGCTAAGAGATCAAGGGAACTGCACTTGGTGTGGCTGTGGCACAGTAAGGGGATGTGTGGGATCGAGGCACTGAAAGGTCAAATACAGGCTCTGCATGTTTCTTCCAGTGGCCCTTTGCCAACCCTGCCTGTGACCCAAGAGCACACGGGCTGCTGTGAGGGACCAGGAAGCACAGATCTCCAAAAGGCCCTGGTGGGGTGAAGTAAATAGCTCATGTGTTTAACTTTTAGTTTTAATAAAAACAAAGTCTTAGCCCAGCAGTTCCCCAACTTTAGCATTGTAATCACCCAGAGGGACTATAAAACACGGGTAGCTGGGCCCCACCGCCTGGGTCTGCCGTGCAGGAGGTCTGAGGTAGGGCCTGATAACTGACATTTCTAACCAGTTCCCGGGTGATGCCTGTGCTGCTGGTGCAGGGACTGTCCTTTGAGAACCTTTGCCTTAATCCCACGAGGTAAGCCAGGGATCCCCTCCTTAATGTGAGGAAAGGAGGCAACTGAGGGGAAGCGGCCACCTTGCTTGGACTCCAGCTTGTTCCCCAGGTGACACCTAGTTGAGCTGGCCGGAGCCGGCCCGCTGTGGTTCCCGCCCAGGAGTCCATGCTACAGAGGACACATTTGGGCATTCCGAAGTGTCCCTCCACATCATTTAAGGATGTGTTTCAGTGTCACCTTCAGAGGCGTGGTGAAGAGGCTGAGTAGGAGACTGGCTCACGCTTAGGAAATTTTAGGGGTCCCATTCAAAAGAGAGCTGCGGAAGAAGGAGCATTTTCTCCGATTCCTGGGTCACAAGGCACAAAGAGCCCCCGAAGTGGAGGGTGTGAAAAGCCATACTGTTGTGGAGCCCAGTGGAAGCATTAGGAATACTGAAGAGGAATGCGTGTAAACAGAGGCGAGATTAAATGAATTCTACATTCCAGAAGGGTGAAAATGCCATGAAAGTTTCTCTCTCAGTTCAGCGAGGAAAGAAATCACAGGATCTGTGAAAATATTTAGGTAGCTTACATGGCTATTGCAGGACGGCAGTTTTTCCCATTTGTGGTTTGGGAACGAGAGAGGAGAAGTGATCCAAGGTCTCACACAGTCATTAAGAGGCACCCGGAAACAGGAAATGAACTACCTATTAAAAAACAGAATTATGTCAAAATAATTTTAAAATTGTAAAGCTAATTCAGAGTTTCACAAGACAAAGTTAACTTTGGAATATACCATAAGCAGTGATTTTAAAAGGTGCATAGCTTCTTTAAAAAAGGGTGGAATAATTCGAACAATATATATGGTTACTAAGCACATTTATTCTCGTGGGAGTGACGAGACTATACCAGATAAAGAAAGTTCTTACTTCCGAACTGAATCTAATTATCTTTACAGGTGAAGGATGGTTTGGCGTCTCTCCTGCAAGCAGTAACTTCCATTTTGTGTCCCTTCCAGGTCTCATGATGTTTGGATTTCTATAAACCTAGTAGAATTGATACCATTAATGGGACTTCTAGGTAAATGAAATGCAAAAGGGACATCTATGTAAATAAAATGAGCCAATGATCTGCCTGGAAAATAGCATAAACTCTTGCAGGAAAGAGTCTTCCACTGTTCTATGCATAGGACTAAAGTAACTCTCCACAGAGTTATTCCATGCTGACAACTCATGATCCCAGTAAGGATGATAAGCCCTTCAGGGCAATAGACCAAATGTAGGACAGAATTCATGTGACATCGTGTGTCCCCTAGATGGAAAACATTCAAGGGCACTAGGGTAGAGCAAGTTAATGAGCGCAGGGAAGAATCACCCAGCATTTGGGGCACCCCGTTTCGAGAGTGGGTAGATGAAACTCTCACCAGAGATCTCATAATATCCTTGGCTCAGTTAAATGAAAAAAGAGGTCCAATAATCAGCTTGCTAGGTTTTTAGTTTGACTAATTAGGATTATGCAAGTTTACGTTATGGCTTCTGTGGCCCCAGGCACTTTTACCTTCAAGGGCCACTTCATCCATAAAAAGACTATTAAAAATTATAACTTATGACTGGGTTGGAATAAAGACAAAATACTTGTGGATTCATTATTATATGGTGATTAGATATGATCATTATTATCATGTCCAATTTTCCCTTCAGATTTTAAAATGAAATTAAAACAATTGTGTGAGGACACCTGGGTGGCTCAGTCGGTTAAGTGTCCAACTCTTGATTTCAGCTCAGGTCATGATCTCTTGGTTCATGAGATCAAGCCCCACATCAGGCTCTGCACTGTCAGCACTCGGGATTCTCTCTCTCTCTCTAAAAATAAATAAACCTCTCTCGCTCACACACACACACACACACACACACACACATACATGCTCTCTGAAAATAAATAAACATTAAAAAAAAACCCAAAACAACAGTTTTGTGGACTCCTAAAAGTATTGTGGGCTCTTGGCATTGCACACATCCTGCCTAATTGGTAAATCCACTCCCAGACTGTGTTGGGCTACAAAAAAAAAAAAAAATCCTCGCTAACATCTGGCCTATTAGCACATGGTCTGCATGTAGGAGAATGAGAGATATGTGAAGCAGAACCCCACCCAACCCGCAGATACACGCATGACCACAGCCATGTCTAGCCCATTGACACGAGAGAGAAAAATATTTTGCAGCCCTGGATTTGGAGCTGGTTTGTTAAGGCAGCAAGAGCTAAATGACTTATAGAGCCTCAGCAGCTATTGTATTGAGTTTGGGTTTTTTTGTTTTTTGTGTGTTTCCAAATGCAACATAAAGCCCCTGGAAGGTTTTAAGCAGGGGAGACGATGTTCTGATTTACTTTTGACAAAGTTCTGGCCATGGAGGCAAGCATAGAAGGAATCCAGAGTGGAGGACAGGAAACCAGTAGGAGGCTATTGCAATAATCCAGCTAAGGAAAGGAGACTAGATGTCTGTCAGACCTGGGGGTAGGGGTGCTGGGGGAGAGAAGAGTTTGCAGCACACGCTCCATTCAAATTCTGCTCTAGATCTGTTCTCTTCTGTTCTGTGAAGGATGTGAAGAGACCCAAGGAATTGTGAGACTGTGCTATCCCTTGATTGAAAGAAGGAGAGAAAGAGAGGTAGTTTGTCTCTGGAGACAGGAATGATGAGTTCATTAGTGGCTTTTCTGACCCTAGGCAGAAAATCCTGCTAAATATTCCTAAAGTCACTGAGGGCCAGATTCAACTTTCAAAATCTGTTTGTGGGAATCAAAAACGATGGCAGAAGCAGATGGCTGTGAAGACTGCTATGGTGTAACATTTCAGGGCTTATATTTTAACAGGATGGTAACTGAGCTTTTGGAGTTTGTCTGGTCTCTGCCCTCCTCAGAATTCTCCATCCATCTCTCTGTCTTCCCTACATTTCTATAATTTGCAACAATTTGATTTGCCCCCCAAGAAATCTACTTTCAGAAAAACTGAGAGATCTGGTAGGGGCTGCTTGTTTCTTTTTAGTTTAGCCAAAGAAATGCTCTAACATAACCACACCCTGCTTATACTTTGTGACGTCACTCAATAACAACATGCCAATGCTTTATGAAATGCAGAGAAACATTTCACAAATGGATTCTTAATTCATTTCCTAGAGGCGATGAGGGTTTGCTGTGGTTAGCTTTCTTGTTTTGAGGAGTGAACCAAGGTACAATGTAAGAAAGCATTTTTCCTAAACACATTTGAGGCAGAACTGAAAAAAAAACCTTTTCAAACCTCTTCATTCCTAGTTTCTGTAGGCTCCCACTCTAGACCATGCCAATATGGCAGAAATATATTGTGCATGTTTTATTTTTAAATTTTTTTTTCAACGTTTTTTATTTTTTATTTTTGGGACAGAGAGAGACAGAGCATGAACGGGGGAGGGGCAGAGAGAGAGGGAGACACAGAATCGGAAAGAGGCTCCAGGCTCCGAGCCATCAGCCCAGAGCCTGACGCGGGGCTCGAACTCACGGACCGCGAGATCGTGACCTGGCTGAAGTCGGACGCTTCACCGACTGCGCCACCCAGGCGCCCCTGTGCATGTTTTAAATCTACACTCTTTCCAATACTTGGGGGAATATTGATCTCTCCTAAGTAATTTTTCACATTTTTCTTGTCCATTAACATTAATAATAAACATTAGCAATAAAGCCAAATAACAATGCATTTCATTTATACCAGATCATTTGAACAAAATGACTTTCTTGCAGAAAGTTTTCATTTTATTGGACATTATCCATTTGTTGGTCAAAGAAAAATTAAACTGTCCAGAATACTGCATAAGAGGGAAGTCTATCTTAGTGTGGTTGAGGCAGAAAAATAAAGCTTCTGAAGAAAACCAGTGACAGTCTCTTAACATTGAATGTAATGTGATGTTATTTCTAATTTTATTATATTTATATTTTGGTACATTTTACACTTGGTCTTTATATTCAGAACTATTTATATTTCATTCTAATGTTAATGTTAGTTTGAGATTATTTGAGTGATATTTACACTTGTCTGTTGATATGATGTATTTATTTTGAGGGTAGGACCTGAAAACTTGGCCAAGTCATTTCTGCTGTATTTTTTTCTCACAAACAGTTTTAGTCTTTGAAACTTTTGTGTGTTTTGGCATCATTCAACTCTCCTCTGTGCCTTATCCCTTATTAAGCAACACAGCCCTTAATTAGGTTGCTGTCCCTTCATTGGAAACTCGTTCCATTTGATAACTCTTTGTTGCTTCTAGAACGGTTGGTGTAGGCTTGTGTGGGTTTCCATAACACAAAAGCCAGATGGATTTTTTAAAACAGATAATTTTAGTCTTGAATAGAGAACTGTGAAAAATTTTTTTAAAAAAATTAAAAGAACACAAAACAAAACAAAACAAAACAAAAAGATCTTAGTACTGATAAAACCAGTGAGAAGTCACAGATTCTCAAATAAGGGGTAGAGCAAAACATTTCCCATTTCTGTCCCCTCCTTCTCCTCGTTCTCCTCTTTAATTTGTTTTGGATTCAAGAATTGGAAAGTTCTGTTCCCAATTATAAATGGATCGCATTTGGGTCTGAGAGGGAGTCAGCCGCCTCATGATAGCTGCGGAAGACAGAAGGCTGTGGATAGACCAGAGTCCCTTTGATAACTAATACCGTTCTCGGTGTGCTAATTTGCAGAACGGGGAAAATATTGGCATGTTGCCTTCAGAATCCCTTGAAAGAAAAACATTAGAAATATGAAAACATTAAAATTCTGTCCAAAGTGTTTATCTTATGTAACAAATTTATTGGGGAGTCTCAACATGTTTGAGTATAAAAATGAAACCGTTTTATGCTTATCCAGCCACAGCCTCTTCCACTAGGATATGTTGACCTACCTTTCCTGCTGAGAAGGAACTCCCTTAACAGCAACTTGGCCAGCTCCTCTAACTTCCCTGTCACTTTTGGTTATTGGAACAGTCCATTCTGTTATTTAAGACTCGGTCCTATTTATTTCGATATTTCAGTCTCAAATCAGATTCAAAGCTGTGTCCTCCTCCCCGCCGCCCAGTGTTGTCTCCTTTCCACCCTTGTGGCTCCAGTGGCTTGAAGGTTGGCGGTCTGTTCTTCAAGTACTTACCCACTTCCTCCTCTTTTTGAACTTCTTCCTTTAGACTTCAGAAGGTTGCAGAGCCTCTGCTGGTCCACTGTGGCGTGGTCAGCAAGGAAAGAACCAATGGGCTGGAATGCTTAGTGACAGGAAGTGGTTCTAGTCTAGCTCTCCTTCACTCTGCTCCTTTATGATGTTGTGTTCTCATTTCATGAGTCAGCCTCCGTGGAGGTGATGTATTTGCGAGTGTATATGTGTGCTGTTTGTTATGTTTTGAGGGACAGCTTTATCCTGGTCCCTTCTATCACTGAGAATGCCAATGATAAACATCTCTGACCCCTTGTCTGGGCCTCCCATCACTCTATCCAATGGCTATCCTAAATGACTCCATGGCCCCTCTCCTACCATCATGCATGTTGCTTCACATAGAGCTCTGGAAACTACTGGAATCCTCTTCTGTGTTTCCTATGTCCACAGACACTTGAGATGGCTGGAGCTACCCACATCTCATATCCAGGCATACAACCTGACAAGCCCTGCTTACTGGACCTACTGACCTAGACCAACTGCCTTGAGAAATTTCTGGTCTCTAAGTGAACACTATTCTCTATATTCAAATATACTCCCCCCACCCAAGAAAAAGACTCTAGGTGATAGGTATCAAATAAACACTCTTCTCTCCTCTTGCCTTGCTGTTATTAAGAAATGGAAAGGACAGGGGTGCCTGGATGGCTCAGTTGCCTGAGCATCTGACTTTGGCTCAGGTCATGATCTCGCGGTTTGTGAGTTCGAGCCCTGCGTGGGGCTCTGTTCTGACAGCTCAGAGCCTGGAGCCTGCTTCAGATTCTGTGTCTCCCTCTCTCTCTGCCCCTCCCCTGCTCATGCTCTGTCTCTCCCTCTCTCTCAAAAATAAACATAAAAAAAAAATTAAAGAAATGGAAAGGACAGCATGCTATACTTTTTGTTTCCTTGTCCACTCCATAACTTTTTGGGGCACCTGGGTGGCTCAGTCGGGTAAGGGTCCAACTTTGGCTCAGGTCAGGATCTTGTAGTTTGTGAGTTTGAGCCTTGCGTCCGGCTCTGTGCTGACAGCTCAGAGCCCGGAGCCTGCTTCGGATTCTGCATCTCCCTCTCTCTCTGCCCCTCCCCTGCTTGTGCTCTGTCTCTCTCTGTCTCAAAAATAGATAAACTATTAAAACAAATTTTTTTAAATAACTCTCAAGGCCCCATTCCTGTAGCTGCATCAGAGAAGACCTGAGGCCTGCAGCTCAGCCCATCTCTTCCTTTCACAGAGCCACCTTCAGTATTTATTCACAGTTCTCTTGCAGGCTTTCTTATGTGGCTTTGGGGAGAGAGAGACACCCTTCATAACCACAGAGAAATGAGAGAAAAGACTTTCTTCATTCACATGGACATCACCAAAGGCTAGTTACTACCCACCAATGTAGTTCTTTCCTTAATTTGATTGGAGACAGTTCAGAGTTGGTCTCTAGTAAGCACAGTAGGGAAGTGCTTGTCACCAATAGACTTAAGCTCAGCTTTGGACCTTGGCCATGGTTCTGGGACAGCAGGAAACATCCTACGCTACATCCTATTATATTAGTGTCATACACTGTGATTTATTTTCTTCACTTGAGCTTACCAAATTCTTCCTGTCTTCTTATCCCAAGCTGATTCAGACCGAGGTTGTGAGTTAGCAGTTTCCCAGGCTCAGGGACTAGGCACCTACCTAACCCTGGCCAGTCATCCACAAAAATGTGTCCCAAAGGCCATAAGCAGGATGTAAGGGAAAGGACAGTCATAACATAGGTCTGAACCTTGACCATGGGTCAGTGGCTGATCACCTGAGACCATGATCTCTCTGGTTTTTTAGAAATCTGTTTTTCATTTCTAGAAAAATAGTTTGGAATAGATTAATAATTTTCAAATTGCTTTTGAGTAATAGGACCTGATTTTTAAAATTGGCTCATGAAACTTAGATCCTCCTTAATTCCCAGCTAGAGTCCTTAAGGCATTTATGTGAATTATGGTGGTTCCATGGTTCAAAATTTGAGACCTACAGAAGTAGAATATTATGTTGTCTCCTTCCAACTTTAAAATTATTTTGAGTGTGACCGGCCCTGCAAAAACAGAGCCTGCTGTTAGCACACAACTTATATATTTATGTTTACGCCACTTCCCAAATGTCAGTTTCATACCGGGCTCATGATCTGTAAGGCCATCTCCACGTGCATTTTCAAATTGTTATGGAGGCTTTTAAAAGTCAAAGTTTATAGATGCTTACGTCAGGTGCATTTTTTGCAAAGTTAATACTTTGAAAACTGCTGCTTTCATAGCTCTAGAGTAGCATTTCCCAGCGAGTTGGACACTAGTATCTTGAGAGGTGATCTGAAACAAAGAGCTTCATGGCCAAAAACGTTTTTAAAATGTAGTAGTCCATGTTCCCCTCTTGGACATTCACTAAGGGCTCAGAGAATTATGTCACAGAGCATTTTGTATAACTTTATTTAACTCAGTGTTTCCTGAACATTTGACCACAGAACACATTGTTTTCCCGTATAATATTTATTAACATTCCACAGAAATAGAGTTCCTTTGAATATACCTTTTACAAATAATTGCCTTCTGGTAGAGTTCAACACACTTTTCTGTAAAGGGCCAGATGATAAATATTTTAGGTTTTGTGGATTTCACTGACTCTGTCACAACTATTCAGCTCTGTCAGTGCAGTGCAAAACCAGCCATAGGCAATATCTAAATGAATGGGTGTGGCTGTGTCTCAATAAAACTTCATTTATAAAAATAATAATAAAGATCTGGCCTATGGGCTATGGCTTGCTGACCCCAATTCCTCCATTAAACTAGTGAAATGTATTCAGATGAGTGAAGGTATAATCACAAATAGTGAAATAATTGCTTAATTCGTTTGTGATTAATCACTAGAATTTGACTGGCTTTTGGGTACTAAGCCCTTGAGAATACCAGCCTTTCCCTGAACATCTTGAGATTTGGAGCAGGCTAACTGATTTATTTCACACTGCTTATTTTACCAGATATTTAGCTAGCTGTGAAATCTTTGCCCGGTTCATGATCTGTGTTGCTTACTATCAGCTAGTTTCACTACAACGAAAGACAGGCAGCAAATAAGAAACATAGCAACCACCTCAGTGTTAACTCAGTTATTGTATCTGAAATGAACCATCCCTGTTTTTCAAGCTCACAGAAGGAAAATGTCATACACATAATCAGAGGCATTCAGTTGATCTTGGCCATTTCCTGAATAGTTTCCTATAATTAAACACTGTATTCGTTGTCTATTGCTATGTAGCAAATTACTTTAAAAACTTGGTGATTAGAATAGCAAATATTTATAATTTCAAAGTTAGTGTGAATCAGGAATCTCAGCATCTTAGCTCAGTTCTCTGGCTAAGGGCCTCTCAGAAGGCTGCCATTAAGGTGTTGGTTGGGGCTGTGGTCTGACCTGAAGATTCAAATGGGGGAGAATCTTCAACCAGTCCTGGCTGGTTGAATCTCACAAACTCCTTCCTGTTCCTGCTATTCCACAAGTATGGCTCCCCCTTTCCTGCTCATTTCTCAGTTCTTTGGGTTAAGAGGTACCTGACGGACCACAGACCACATTCTGTAATCACCCACACATATTTATCACTCAGTAAATACAATCTATTATTACCAAAGTAATTGGGTGAAGTTTTATAATTTTGGTCATAAAAATTAAAAAAAGACAAAAAAGAAAAAAAAAAGGAAAAACTATCAGCAAATCAGCTCCATGCTAGGTACTGAAGGGGATAAAATTATAATATATCTCCTGCTTTTGAAGATCTTATATTTCAATTATGGAAACAAGATAAACATATGGAGACAGTTATGTTAAAATTAAAGATTTAAATAACAGTTCAAGGTAACAATAGAAGGAATATCATAAGGCAGCATATGATTAATTACCAGCTGAATTGTATACAATCCGTTACTATTGGAATTCAGGAGAGAGAGACTGATCATTGTGACCATATTGTGAATCAAATGAGAAAGATTTCGAGAGGGACAGGAAAGGAAGGGCATTCATTCCAGGTGGATGGAATAGCATGAGTAAAAATAAGATGGGAAGGCAGGTGTTTTGGGGGAACAATGAGTTAACCAGTTTGGAGAGTGGGTTTTTGGAGGCGAGGAGTCTGAGATGAGGTAAATGGTAAGTCAGACAGCCATGCAGGAACAGGTTGAGTTTAATTATCTAACCTGTGCTTGGTCCCTGAGGCAGATGGCTTGCCAACAAACTTGCATGAATTACCTTCTATTAGAATTTTTAAAAAGGGGTAAGTTCCAGGTTGATTCACTGAACATCTTGGGCTCACAATCCGTGCCTGTCTTTTAATAGCAAGTGGTGGCAAATGGAAGCGGTACCTGTGCTTTGTCTCCATAGCAGCAACTCAGAAAAGCCTTGATGGCATCCAGCTGAGACAGACCGAACCATTGTCATCCCCCCCCACCCCCCGCAAGATGAGGAGGCCATAAAGAGAAGCGTGGCTGTCATTTCAAGAGACTGCCGGGATCAGGGAGCCGGGGGTCCTGAGGCCCAGTGGCAAGAAGGACTCAGTGTATCGTTGATGGCTAGTTGGATGCACTTCCTTCATCCTCTCCCAGCTCAAAGCCAAAGAGAACTTGGCACGAGGGAGAAGGGTCCCAGAACGTTCAGAAAAAGACCTCAAGAGATCACTACAGATGTGGAATCTAATTCAGTCCCCCCAAACTTCCTACCTGCCACTTAATCTCTTTAAATTCTGTCTGCTCATCTATAAAAGAGAGATAACAGTATTACCTACTGCATCCATAGGGTTGTTTTGAGAATTTGGTGAGTTCTGCACAAACAAGGTTTACAGAGTGGCTTATAAAAGTTCTCAGTAACTGTTAGGGACTGTTATTCTAGCTGATGTTTTGTTATTCTATCCTTCCCAGCTTTCTCATATCTTTGCTTGTCACAAAGCACATAACAGAGTAGCAGGTGGTAAAATTATTGTTTTCTCTTAGATTTAGTTCATTTTTAAAGGCTTGGAATGACCCACAAGAGCTTTGACACTTGAATGTCTCTGGGTTTTAGAATGTCAGAAAACATTTCTCCCCACTTCTCTGATCTCTCCCTTCTTCTTTCCTTTCTTCAGCAAATACATTTTGGTGCTATCTCTGGGGCAGGCACTTTGTTCGACATTTCTAGCATTTCTGGGCTCTGGACATGAAGGCCTAAACAAGGCTGACAATGCATTCTTGGTTTCTGGGGGGGGGGGGGCAGTAAATGATCACACGCAGGTGTGAATTAAGAGAAAGTTCTCTCAGCAGATAGAAAAAGATGATTTCACTTTAAGAAGGAAGAAGACGAAAATATGTGGCAAATGTGTACAGTTTGGAAGTGAATTCCAGTTGTGTGTCTGGAGCGGCAGGGGGGCAGCTGCGGGAGTCCAGGGGCGGCTGGCTGGCAGGCAGGCAGCACAGGGCTTGGGACCAAGGCCCCCTGACGCAGGGCAGACATGTAGGCAGCAAACAGCACCTCAGTGCCACAGCCAGGGACCTCATTTCTGCACCTGGTCTGGCCTCTCAACCCCATGGGCTCCTAAGTTTTAGGGGGGAGGGTGCTGCAATGGCAATGGGGCCCATCTTCTTCTAATTATTATTCTATGGTATTATGGGCATGACTCCTATTTAATGTATTCTGACTGGCAACAATGTGCTAACTGTTCTGCAGACCACAGGATTAAGCATGGCTGTTGGCTGTGATGCAATGGGCTGAAATCTTAGTTCTATAGACACAAGATCCTCAGAGGGCAAAGAGAAGGCTCGAAAGGCCCAAGGGTAAACAGCAGGATAGTAGCAACTGAGTCTAGGACTGAGTGGCCTTGGCCTCGGGCTCTGTCCAGAGGTCCCTCTCTCAGGGTGCCCTGAAGGACACTGATTTCTCACACCTCAGGAAAGTCCTCTCGAATGAGTGAACATCCAAAAGTTACCCAAAAGATTTTAAGGAGTTAATATGTTTCAGATAGCCAGGCTGGGCAGACTGCAGGGAGAAGGGACCCCACAACAAATCATGACCAATAATAACTGGAAATATCGCCTTCCCTATTTTGCTAATAAGCAAGTGACTGGGAGGCTAACAGCTGACATGAACTCGGTTCAGACTTCCTTGGCATTTTTGGCATTTCAAATTAGCAACAAGTGTCATCTAATATATTAAATGGTAGGAATTCCAGAGGAACCAAGTCATTGCTCTCCAAATAGATGGAGAGAGGATGTAGTGAGGGGTCAGAAGTGGAGAGGACAGGCACAGGAAACCTTTGTGGTGTCATTTCTGTCCCAGAACAGGATGCCGGAAGGAGAGGGGTCAAAGCAAAGGGAAGTCTAGCATCACAGTACAGAACGTTATCAGGACTGATTGGATTTTAATTGTTTCATTCTTTAGGGCAAGTGCTGCGTGATCACTTAGCCATTGAATCTCTATTGTGTTAAATTTTTTAAAGTTTATTTTTAATTTAGCGTCAATAAATGGAAAGGTTGAACAAACAAAGGTAGATGTGGGGGTGAAGTTGAGGAGGGGCTTGGTAAAATAAACGATCCAAAACAGCTACAAAAACTGAGGGACTTTTCGGTAGGGCTCTCTCAAGCGAATTCTCCCACTGGACATCTGGCTTATAACTCAGAGCCGTAGTTTCTGGATTTGGCTCTACTCAGATTCTCTGGGCCTCCAGTCTCACCAAGTCATCTTGCACAGAGGAGCTTATTTAATAAGCTCTACCCACTCTCTGGTGGTACATAAAGAGGAAGGACCTTTCAGTCAGCCAAAAGGAGGGAGTTGAAACTCCCAGCATTCTCTGGACTGCCTGAAATTCCCCTCACCACTGATTCTTAGCACCAAGGGACAATTGATAGCGTCACCCCTCAAATCTACAAAGAAACCACAGAATGATACACCCCTTTAGAAAATGAATTTCCCATGGAAGATCCCAGTCTATATAGACTAGGCAGAAAGAGCTTATGGTTCAGACAGTACCACCCAGAATCCTGTGACCCCATGTGCAAGAGTGCTGGGGATTAGAAAGAACAGTTCACAAAAGTGTCCTTGGAAAATGGAAAGTTCTCAGAACCTGAAAGTGTTCTCCTCGGTTAATGCAGCAGAGTGTTCCAAATTCTTCCAGTAGCTCCCAAACTCAGTCTGAGGAGTTCAGGGGTGTACCCACCTACCATTGTTCTGACTGTTTGCATTTGAGTTGTTGAACTTTAGTCCAGAGAACCTACTCTAAACCACCCTCCACTCCCTCATGGAGCACGGGAAACTCCACCTCAGGCCTATCCTGTCCTCACTTTCTCCCATTACTTCCGGACTATGTTGAGAGCAGGACAACAAAGAGTTGAGTGTAGTTATGACACAAGATGGGACATGATGGCCTCGATGTATTTGTTGGGACCCTCACCTCCTCCTTTGGGAAAGCAGATCTAACCATTCAGCCCCAGAAGCAAGCATGGGCATTTTCTGAATATAAGAAAGATAAAGATATCTAGACTATCTTTGGAAAATTCATCTATTGCATCCTCAGCTTTCAGGTTGGTTGATGGCAAAGATTTGAGAAGGGAAAATGTCATTTATTCATTCAGCAAATACTTGTTGGATACCTACTGAGGGCCAGGCACCCTGTTAGATTCTGTTAAAAATCAACAAGACAGACATTTGTCAGTCCCTATAGATAAAACACAATAAATCAAAAGAATAATTACAAATTGTGATAAGTGTCATGAAGGTAACCAGCAAGGGACTGAGGTGTGGGGAGGTAATCCTTTAGCTAGGTGGTCATGTCCTTTTTGAAGAGGTGACATTTAAGTTGAAAAGGATGAAAAAGAATGTTCTAGGCAAAAAGAAGGGAGGGATGGGAGAGAGCATTGCAGGGAGAGCAAACAGCATTACCACTGCCTTGAGGTGAGGAAGAGCATGTGTTTTAGGAACTGAATGAAAGAAACCCAGGGGAAGAGGAACAGGGGTCAGATGAAGGATGGATTTAAAAGCCAGAGTGGGAAGTTCAAGTTTTTATTCTTAAGACGGTGGGAAGCTACTGAAGAGTTGTGATTAGGACTTATTAAATGCATGAAGGGGAGTGATGTGATACAGTTAATATCTCTTCATTTGTGCTTCTTTGTTGAGAATAGATTGGAGGAGTGAGAGGAGAAGCAGATAAACCAGATGGAAGTATCCAGGTGATGGGAATGGGAGCCTAGACTAGTACTTGGCAGTGGATTGGAGACAAGTGATATAACTGGTTTAAATCAACCAGGTGCTTGATCCAAATAATGCCAAATTCATTTTACTGTCATCTCTTCACATATTACATTCAAATCATTACTGCATAAAACCACATGGAAAAGTTAGAATAAATAATTAAGGGGTAAAATTTGATAAAACAGTAAAATTCTCTATCAATTGGATTTCCAAATATATCCTGAAATCCATTAAGAATTTTTGCAGATTAATTTTGTATGTAGAAATATCTCCGGACTGGAACGACCAGTATTTGTCTTTGGGGAGGTGCTGCTTCAGTCAAAGTGGTCAATAGGCTACGCAAGAATCTGAGAGTTAAGTTGACCAAATGTGGAGAAAATCTGGAGCCCTGATATAGACATCTTTCCAAAATGTTACTAGTTTGATTACAAATTGATTTACAAATGACATTGTCTAGTATGGTAGTTTAAAAGAATCATCATTTTTAAAACATCTGCCAAATTTTAAATGATATTTTTCATGAACGTACAAAGACAGTTTCATCTGTGATCATAAAATTGTCCAATTCACATATCCTGATGCAGACCGGGGCACCTGTTGGACTGCACCTGACCTTGGTTCTTGTGCTGTTTGCCCTTCTCTAGTTTGGCTTCTCTGTCACTAAGATATGCAGAATATTATTACAAAATGTTGTCACAGATCCTTCAGTGAATTTGAAAATATTACTGAAAATATTGAAGACTTTTATAAATATCTGTCATGATGTGTGCCTTGCCTGGAAAGGAAAGGTGTCTTTGATTAAAGTTTGAAACCCTTGATAAAATGGAACATAACACAAATCGCACTTTTCTAAATTAGAAATTTTAAGATATAAGGATATCTACTGGTTTATGTTTCTAGACATTTTTTGATGTTATTCTTTCTTTGTTGAGATATCTGGACCAAAGCTTAAAGATAATGTATTTCAAGTTTACGGCTCCATGTTTTTTATGACCCTGTTGTATGTTTCCACTCATATCACCATCATCATGGCTAATGAAGTAATGACTCTTTTTTTGTTTTCAAAAAAACAAAAAACTTGTTTTTTCAGCTTTCATATAGAATAGTCTAGCACTTGTTAGCAACTAATTGGTTCTTCTTCCCCCTGAAACAGAATAATTGGTTCCATTATTCTTCATCTTTTTTGGTTAAAACATCCATCACAGGCCCCTTTATAGGATGCTGACAAACCAATGAATTGTTTGCCTTTGATCAGGTGGTCCACCCTTTGTCCAATGAGCTGAGGCCGGGATGTAGTGGAGAACCACGGCCAGAGAATGAGTAAAGAATCTCCCAGGGCAGCCTTGCTCAGGAGAGGTTATAGACATGAATCCTTAGAAGAGTTTGTGGTTGTGATAGGTGTTGGAAGTCTTGGTCCATGCCGAGGATGATCTAAGAACAGTTAATTGCAAAAGTATCTATTGCAAATAATCTCTGACACATGTGTTTTCATTGGCATATATGCTGAAGACAGCAGCACAATGAAGCTCCAAGAACTGAAAGGATTCAATGAATTAGTAATAAAAAATTCAAACTAAAGATTTTTAGGACTGTCTTACAAATAATTTTAGGCAAAGTAGCCTTGAAATAAGTTCTGCTGATTAATAGAAGAAACCATTAAATATTGTTTCATGGAGAGATCTCTGGTCTGGGAATTGGGAGACACGATTGGTTTTGGCTCTGAGATTCTCCATGTGATCTTGGGAAAAGCCCTTCAGTTTTCTGGCCCCCAGTGTCTTCCCTAGTCTATAAAATAAGTGTTGTAATAGATTATTTCCACCACTGAACCATCTTTTATCTGAAATTTGAGTAACAGAGAATGAAAATTAGATAGCAGATGAGTTCATAGAAAAAAAGTTAAAGGGAAATTAACAGTTATTACGAAGTATTTATTATGATCTTCCATGTGATATATATATCACATCGGAGTCTCTGACAACAGACCCCCGATGGGGAGCTTGAACTCATGAACTGTAAGATCATGACCTGAGCCGAAGCCAGACACTTAATGGACTGAGCCATCTAGGCGCCCCTGTATGTATGTGTGTATATACATATATATGTGTATACACACACACACACACACACACACACACACATACATACATATATCTTCTCATTCCTCAAAAAAGCACTGTGAGTTGATCCACATTTTACAGAAGAAGACAGGAGGGAATTTAAGATACATTGACCCCAGCCATATAAATTGTAAACAATGGAGACAGCCCAAATTTATCTAGAATCCACCTCCCCCCCCCAACAAATGCTTTCCATCATACCTAATCTTTTCTTAAATGCAGGGAGAAATGAATGCTTATGGAAAGATAAGGCAGGTAAAAACAATGTTTTACAGAAAAGTAACGTTAGCATTTTTACTATAATGATATGGAGACTGGGTTGAGATTTTTGAAGTGTGACTCAGAATTTGAACCTTTGTACTGATTGTTTTCACTCAGATTTTATGAAATCTGTAGGTGTGTGGGTTAACGAGGAATGCTTCAGCACTTCCCTGGCCATGCATAAACATCTACATGCAAAACAGCAAGGAGCTCTCTGTTTATCACAGCTGCAGTCAAGCCAACAAAACTGTTTCTACCATTGAGGATAAAATGTGTACAACTCTCTCTCCCAAATAACATAGCATAAAATAAAATAAACCTCATGTGTGATTGCCATCCTTTTGGGTGACCTGCTCAAAGGCCGTATTTTTGTTAGGTTTCCTTTGAAATTTCTCAAAGGGTAGGGACACTAAAGGAGAGTCAGGTTCAAGGTTTTAAGTGTGAAAGTTGCTTTAAACAACCAATCAGCCAACCGACCAAATAAACAAAAACACCAGATTAAAGCAGCCTAAGAAGTGTTTGCCTCCTGTTTATAATATGCACCCCTTTGCGAACACAAGGCAAATAAGAACGCAAGTGTGATGGAAATAAACCAACTGAGATATTTATATAGACCAGTGTTGTGCATCTTTTCAAAACCCTATCTCTTTTGGAAAAACCAAAATATTTGTCACAGCCTTATCTGCACATGAGGAGCTGCCACAAGGTGAAAATCAACACTGAAGCTTTTATTGAACTTGCTTTCCTAAATAAAAGTGTAGTTTCGATCCTTTTTCAAACTGCCCACAAATTTGGATATACTCTTTCCAGGAGGGCTTGCCCCTCTGCGTTGACAACAGAGATTGCTGGCAATCATGAAGTGCTTTAACCAAGTCATCATATTAGTTTTCTTACAACCCTGTGAAGTTGGGAAGTAGAATATATGTTGTCAAATTCATTTGAACACATGGAAACTGAGGCTCAGAAAAATACAATTACTTTCCCAAATGACCTGCTTACACTAAGCAGTGCAGCCAGAACCTACTCACAGGTTAAGACTTTTTCCGTTATGCTCTTACCACTCTGGCATACTGCATGGTTAACCAAAGCAAGGATTATGTGAGTGAAGGTGGCATTTGTTCTGGGAATGGGACTTTGTAGATGAGCACACTAAGGAATCTGATAATTCCTCTGATGCCAATATGCTACTTCTTTGAAGAATAATGGTCCATGTTTGCTTCCTTTCACTCTCAGAAAGTAAAAAAAAAAAACGAAAAACCAAAAATCACTGCAAAGATGACTGGGTAGTTCCCCGATGTGCTTCTGAGGCAGTCTATCTAGAATTTATCTGTGTGTTATTCTGAGACAAGGTTTATATGTGAATAAGTAAAGCTGAAGATTCACTGTGACCTAAGAGAGCTGGCAAAGGTGGGTCATGTGAAAATTCTATTTTTTGTTTGTTTGTGTTTTTAGTATTTCAAACACAAGCAGAGAAAACACCTTGCCCACTGGGGTGATCTCAGGGGACCTGATCATTTTTTCTGCCATGTTCATTCTCAGTTCTCCACCGATCTATGTACGAATGAGCTGTACCTGTACACCAAGATCTATCTCCATTCTGGAGTTAGTCCTGATCAGGGCAAAAGTTAACTTACAGTCCCAGTCTTCCAAATGGTAGGGTTTGGAATGAAAAATTTTTCCCAATAGGTTTGATTTTTGATAAGCCAGGGCAGACCAGCTGCCTTTGTTGCTGTGGGCCAACCTTAAAGGTTGGCTCCTGCTTCTTCCTGTGTCCATGCTATCATTGCTCTAGTCCTTGGAACACTCTACCCAGTCTTGCCTCTCTGGCATTTGAGCTATAGGCTTTTTGTTTGGGGCCAAGACCCTTCCCTTCACTCCCCTTCTTGCCTGAGTTGGTACAATTTTCCTACAATAGCACCACCTACTGGAAGGCATCTGTTCTAAGGGCATTGATAACACCTCAGAATCACCTGGCTCCAGGTCATCTATCCTCTGTCCTCCGTGCCCTTTGGCTCTCAAACTCCTGCTTGTCTTATGTTCAGCCCTTGACATTGATAATTAGCTGCACCACAGCTAAGCTTGAACCCTGTGCTGGATACTGTCGATTTGTTCTCATCAGAGGCAGCTTCTGTATGTGAGCTCATTTACCCAGTCCCCATCTGGCCGGGCACTAATATCCTGCTCCTAACAAGCCTGGATTGGGAGGGTCCGGCATGTCTTAGAACAACAGAAAGATTCTTATATTCTCAACCTCCCCCCACCCCCCGCAATCAAAAAAACCCAAACCCAATTAAAACAATATACCTCTTTCACCCTAAGTTTTGCCTACAATTCTACCTATCACAGTTTTTAACCTTTAAAGAAGAACTTACAAACGCAAGATCTAGTCTATAAAAGTGTTTGCTCTGGCCTACATAGTGTTTACATTTAAAAAAATTGTTTTTAGCATTTACAAATCAATTATGGATTTCTTGATTCTCTTGAAGATTGAAAGTTCAGGCACTACTGAGCCAACAGGTCCCTGGCTCCCATGGGCTGGAGCAGAGTAAAAGTGATTCCTTAGCAGGGACCATTAGGAGGGTCATGAGCTCTCTGGTTCCCACGAGGCCTCGCCTCTCTATTGTCTGCCTTCCATGTTGGCCCCCCTGTAGATATTTGGATTTGTTGCTGCTGCCCTACCTTCTTGCTATCTTTTCAATAATGCGATTTTTTCCTTCTTCCTCTCTCAACCCACCTAAATAGACACACTTCACCAACGTCAACCATTTTCACCTTATTTTTAGATGTCAATCTCTATGTAGGTATAAATAGCGGAATATAAAGCTGGAGGAAGAAGGAAAGGTGACAGAAAGAGAACATGGTAACAGAAGTGGTAAGGATAGTAAAAACCACATCCCTGTCCTAAAGTATCCGTATACAGTTTGTGATCTTCACGGTATGTCCCACAAGCCAAATACTCGAGTTTTTGTGTAAGTCATTAGTCAAGATGATAACATATCAGACAGGCACAGACCACAGAGGTTTGAAGAAACGATGCAAAGTACTTACTGTAGTCTTATCTACCCACGGCCAGAATTCCTTTAGATGTGAGATAATAGTTTCCAGGACCTGGTTTTGTTGACTCATCTTGTTTAAATAATAATTACTGATAAGCCTTAGGAGGTTAGAATTTAGAGATCATCTAGATCAGTGGTTCTCAACCCTGGCTACCTGTTAACACCACTCTGGGGAGCTTTAAAACAATCTGGATGCCTGCTCTGCATCCTAAAGGAGTTAAATCAGGATGTCTGAGAGTGGGACCAGGTACCAGCATTAAAAAAAAAAAAAAAAAAAAAAAAAAAGCAAGCTTCTTGGATGATTTCAAAGCCTAGGCAAGTAGAAGCATTATTGATAAAAAAAAAAAAAAATTATTGATCTAGATATTAGATCTTTCATGAAAGGACCTGAATTTACAGGTGAGGAATCTGAAGTCAGTGATTACCCAAGATTCCAGGCCCAAGAATGGAATAATTACCCAAGAATCCCAGTTTCCATACTTCCCATCCAGAATTCTCTACTTCACAAAGCTCCGCCATGTTCCGCCAACCGTGCAAGGTAGTAGAGAACCATTGTTACTCATTGAAGACACAGACACAGCATTGAGTAAGCTCTGTCCCAAGACCACAAAGGAGAGAAAGGTAGAGGTGGCATTCTTTAGGGAAGCTTCTTCAGGGCATGGTCAGCACCAAATGGAAGGGGAGACTCCAAACGAGTGGGTAATTAACTGGTAAGATTCTCTATTGTGTCCATACAATGACTTTTAGTGCTGTGAGACCTGAAGAACTTGAAAGCTAATTGGTAATCGCCATGGTTATTAACAGAGAAACTAACAACTGGACAAGAAAATAATTAATATCACTTAATATCATTTTTGTCTAGAATGGGAGAATACATCAAGATTATTTCAATTAGAAATCTCTATTTCTTTAAAAAATATTTTCATCCTATTTTAGACTTAGAGAAGAGTTGCAAAAATAACAGCTCCTATATACCTCTCCCCCAGCTCCCCTCGTGTTAACATGACTACGGTGTAAATTTTAAAACCAGCACAATAGTATTGGTACAGTCCTGTTAATTAAACTATAGACTGTATTTGGATTTCACCAGTTTTTTCCACTAATATCCTTTTTTTATTCAAGAATCCAATCCGGGATCCCACATTGCATTTAATTGTTATTTCTCCTTCATCTTCTCCAATCAGTGACAGTTCCTCTCAGTCTTTCTTTGTCTTTTATGACCTGATACTTTTGACAAGTATTTGTTAATATTGGAGAATGTTCCTCAGTTTGGGTCCATCTGATTTTTTCTCATGATTAGGATGAGTTTCCACATTTTTTGATAAGAATATCACAGAAATTACTTTGTACCTTTCTCAGTGCATCATATTGAGGGGTTCACATTATTAATGTGATTAGTAATCCTGGTTAATCTTGATTACTTGGTTAACATAAAATCTCAATTTCTGATGATTCAACTGAACAATTTAGTTAGAAAACTTCGTGAAGAGAAACTTATAAGTGGAACCTGATGCTTTGGTGGAAAAAATGACTATGTGGTATGATTTCAAGGAGGCTGAGATTGCTCTAGTCTCTCTCCTCTCCTCTCCTCCCACAACCAAATCCTTTCCTTGCATGGGCTATTGCCTAAAATTCTACCATTAGAATTTCATCCATTTAGCCTAGGCTTTGATTTCTATTAAAATACAGATGCTGTGGGAAGAATTCTAGGAACTGTATTCGCTGTCCCTGGGAACACTTTTTGGAGAGGAGATGAAGGAAAGGAACAGTAAAGCATTTTCTGTTTCATTTGGATATGGAGGCAGTGAGGTTGCTGAAAAGATCCTGAAAATATTTGCTATACAAGTGCCAAAGTGATCTCTCAGAAGTATGTGCCCGATCTCTGACTTTTTGTTCAAACCTTTTATTGGCTCCCGTCTCCCCCTGGGTGAACCTCTTTATGCTGTGCCTTGACTCCAGCTTCGCTTCATCTTTCCTATCCTTGCTCTCTCCAACCAGGGATCCAGAACTTTCAGTTCCCCGCTCTGGATTGTGGATTGTGCTTTCATCTCTGAGTTGTAACATATGCCATTGCCTTGCCTTGAAACATTCTTCCCCAGTCCTCTTCACTGGATTGACTCTTACGAACCCAGCAGGTCTTAACTTAGCTATTGTTATTGCTTGCGCCAGCCTCCCCCCAGGCCTTCTACGAACTCTCTAATTAGGCATATTGCCCTTCTCTGACTTTGCCTAGTTTTCTGTACTTCCTCTTCATTGCAGTTTTCTCCAAACTTAAAGGTATCCCCCTCTAGACCGAGGGTTAGAACATTAGAGCCCAGGGGCCATATCTGGCCCCCTTCCTATGTTTTTAAATAAAGTTGATTGGGTCACAGTTATGCTCTTTATGTATTGTTTATGGCTGGTTTCATGCTATAAAGGCAGAGTCAAGAAGTCATGATAGAGATCCTATAGCCTGCAGAGCCTAAAATATTTATTATCTGGCAACTTAGGAAAAAGTTTGCCAACCCAGCTCTAGACTAGGCATTTGTCTAGAGCCTCCGCTCTAGTGTACCATAAGCAATATGTGCATTAATCTGTTCTTGAATTCATAGCTGTCATCACTCCAGGATCTAGCCCAGAGTAGATTTTCAGTAAATATTTGTTGAACAAAGACAAACCTCACGATACTCCTCCAGCCCCATTTTGTCTACATGCTACAGCCAATTAGAGTGGCTGACATAACAAAATTGAAGGAATAAAAATGTCTTATTTTGTATTTGTTTCTGAGGAAGACTTTACCAGTAAAGAATATCTATAGCGTAGTCTTAGCTTTCTCTTATCCCATATCACATCCCAAAGTAAAAAGAGAATGATTTCCGGTTCAATTGAACCCACAAACCTCATTAGAAAGATATTATAGTCACGTGGTCTAGCCATAGGTTAGACTGATACCGACCAGTCTTACCAATACTGGGATTTCTGTGGACTCAGTGGCACATCCCAGCCCAAGACAAATTAAAAAAATAATTTTGGATTCCCAGAGAATTTCCTCCTGGTGAAAATGCCAAACCTAACCAGATTAACTACTATTCGATAAGGTCACAGAGGAATTAAGATTTCCCATGCAAGTGAATAGCCAAAATTAAATTAAAAAAAAATTAGGAGGTGGACAGAGAGAAGCATGTTTATTCTGCTTGCTCTGATGACTTGGAAATGTACTTCACATTTACTGCAGGAGGCCCTAACATACACCTGCCTCTTCATGGGGGTTGTGGATTTTATTATTCCTCTGAATATGAAAATATAGACTTCGTTTTCAGACTCTTGACTTCCTCTGGGAGAGGGTTTAACATCAAAGCAACTATTTCTACAAACATTTAAAACATCTTTTCTCTTCCTGCTTTCCTTTCCTCTACTGCTTTGCTTTTGGAAATGCTAAACACACCCAGCTTTCCAGACTCTGATCACCCAGCAATACTCCTTTTCCTTAGCAAGGACCACATTACTGCCATGATTTATGGCTGGTGAATAATTAGGAGGCTGTTGCTATGGTCTGGGGTTGAGATCAAAAGAACCATGTGTCAAAGTGAAGGGAGGGGTGGCTGGAGCAAAGGCAAAGGGTAGTGGTGTTTGTTTGTAATCCTAACCAGAGAGAAGCTGGGGCATCGCTTAATTGGGAAAAGGCTCAGCGTCTGAAGACAGCCATGAAAGCAGAGCCTGTTCTATGAAAAGAATCCGTGTGTTTTGCAAATCAACAACATTTAGTGATAGGTGAACCCCTAGGGGGTCTGGAGGCTGGACGGTTTGAATTAGTACTCAAAGGTTTGGAGAAAAATGTGAAATATATGAATGCTGAGTATAAAAAAAATTGCCCAAATGGGCTCGCTTATGAGATTTCTGGTATTTCCTTCTTCTGGTCAAGAGGAAATGCCAAGGGAAGGACTGCAGTATTTCAGTACTTCTGTATCTGTCATCCAATTTCCCAATGAATATCGATTCTCTGTTTCTCTTTGTCCCACCCCCTTCCTGCCCATGGAGAAGGAGACCCTGGGGGCAGAGAGATCCGGTGTCCAGGCCGGGCTGGGCTGGGGTGTACAGAGTTGCCAGGTACGGGGAGGGGAGGAAAACCAGCTCAGAGGCTTCTGAGGTTTCATCTGCTGTGTATTTATGACTCTCTATAAGTCACACAAGGAGCGATGGAAAAGGTGCTGGACAGGGTGTCCGGAAACCAGTTTTATAGTCCTGGCATGGCTTCTACCAAGCTGTGTGGCCTTGGGGAAATCCAGATTTCTGGACCTCAGTTTTCTTATCTGTCAAATGGGGTTGACTGACTTGGATGAACTCTAAGCTCCTATTCGTGTCCCAGATGCCAAGGTCAGACTCCCCTCCCTCGGCCCTTGAAATTGTAGTATGAACTCCTGATCTGAGCAGAGGTCCCCTTTGACTTTCAGCTCCTCTTGAGTCAGGGATTTTGAATCACTGTGCAACTGGGTGGGGGTTGTTTTTCAACGGAATCATCAGTTCTGCAAAGAAAGCCTGCAGAGCCAAACACGTCCAGCGTGCACGTTGCACGCACTGAACCCAAAGGAGCCTGTCGGCGTTCACAAAGTGAACGTAGAGCAACTGCAGACCTCGTTCACCTTGTAAAAGCACAGGCATCCGGGGACGAGATGGGGAACAGGGCTGCACAGAGTAAAAGTCCATTCACGATGCTTGAGGGAAACCCACGGTTCAGTAGAGAGGGCGGCTGCAGTCCTGGGGTGGGTTTTCCGGCACTCAGACCCACGTTGCCAGGTGAAGTAGAGTCACAGATGACACTGGAGAAGCGGGGACCCTTTAGAAGTCGTGTGTGTGTGTGTGTGTGTGTGTGTGTGTGTGTGTGCGCGCGCGCGCGCGCGTGTTCTGTGACTGAGCCCTGTAGGCTCTGGCTGCTGGGGCCTCAGCTCTTCCCACATGACCTGTATACCATGCTGCCACCTAGTGTGGACTCAGGAACTTCATGATGTGCTGAAGAGATGCTGATGAACATAGAGAACCGAGGGCAGGAGTTCCCACTTGGAAGCGACACCACTCCTGTTAAGTGGTGGCAGCACCATGGCCGCCTTTCTCCTCATGACAGCCCCACTTCTGGTTATAGACATGGTCGGTTCTCCCACTTGCCTCCTCACCACTTACGACAGAATCCTGAAGTCCACGCGAAGCTTCCAGCTTTACCGCGCTCGCCATCCATACTCAGGCACTCTCCCTCTAAGAAGCGGAAGGTTGAAATCAGAGGTGGTGAGAAAGGAAGAGAGCTTGGTGGAGGGTCAGAGGAAGAACACACAGGTCATCACTCACTATGCTGCTCTTCGGCAGGGGAACGTGTGAACCTCGAAAAGTTTACTTCGCCAATTATGCCAGGGAGTTGCCTCGCGAAGTTCACCATGAAATCGGTGGAAGGTGGGTACCTCAGGATTGACATGAATATGTACCCCTGATGTCTCTTCAAATGTCTCTTCAAAACACGTGCCCACAATGGAAACGTATTCTTGATAAGGCACAGAATGGGTAGAATTATGCTAATAGAGGAAAACCTTACAGGGTGAGTAATTTAGTAACCTCTTTCTGAGCATAAGAGCCTATTTTAAAGTTCTAAATGGCACCATAAATGTAGTCAGGCATATATTTCCATACTGATACTGGATAATAAACACAGTCGGAGTCTAAAATACCTTGAGGGACACCCTGCTGTGCTTATTATCCTGTGCTTCCCTACTAATCACTAGAGCCTAAACTTTAATACTCATGGCTTTGTTTACCTAACGCTTCAAGTCCAACACATTGTGGTTCTTTAGCTTTCCTGGAAAGGCAGCCACAAGCACGGAACTGTTGTCATTTTCCCCCCTGAACGCTGCCTTGAGATCTTCTGTTATAATCAAAGTCCATAGTTTTAAAATGGAGGCGTTGCTTCAAAACTTTTTCAAAATTTTATTATAATCACATGGATACTGAGGCAGAGATAAGTCTTAAATTGTTATCCACAAACTTTACTGCAAAACTAAAAATATTTATGTTGTTAGAAACTCTCTCATGGCCCCTTTGACTGACTTTATAAGCAGCCAATGTCAGAGTTCTAAAACTTTGAAATAATAAGTTTATATTACTCAAATACTGGTATATACATCAGTATATGTGTATATGTGTATATGTTCATTTCCTCAAAAGCATCTAGTGGTGAGAATTTTAAAGAACACCCTGCCATCTCTACCCCTTTATATCTGGAGTGATTTTTTTCTTAGAAATGCTGACGGATCCCATCTTAGCCTCATTCTGCAAATCCTATTGCTGGTGATCTGTCTTACTCTTTGTTGTGCTTTTGAACACTTTTAATACATTTTATCAAACTGTCTTCCAAAAAAGCCTTGACCTATTTGCATTCTTTTTTTTAAGTGTAATATATTTAAGATGTACGGCTAGATGATTTGATAGATGTATAAATTGTGAAATAATCACTACACTCAAGCCAATTAACATATCCATTGCCTCACATAGTTACCGTGTGTGTGTGTGTGTGTGTGTGTGTGTGTGGTAAAAACACTCAGAATCTACCTTCTCAGCAAACTTCGAGTATACAGTATGACATGGTTACCTGTAGTCACCATGCCATACGTTAGGATCTCCAGGACTTATTTGCCTTGCACAATTGAAACTTTGTACCCCTTGGCCAACATCTTCCCCTTCCCCAGGCCCCAAGGATCTGGTAACCACTATCCTACTTTCTGTTTCTATGGGTTTGACTAATTATTTTCCACCTGTAAGTGTGATTGCCCTTACTTTAACTCTCTGAGAAATGGGGGAAGTTGGGAGAAAATAGTAAGTGTACAACTCTCAGAGAACAGTGACCACATGTGCAATCCCATGCTTAAATGCAAATCTCGACCTTTCTGGAAGAGAACTAAAAGTTTTGACGATACTCAAAGGTGTGAGGAGGGGACAGGGAGAAGAGGAGGGGACAGGACCATAGGGTAGGGACCATAGTCCACTCATACTCCATCTCAATGATCTTACTTCATGTCACATGGGAGAGACGTGTTCTCCAATTCAGGACATTTTAGTGGTTTATGGATCCCTAAACCCACACATAGGATATCTTCCACAATTCCTTTGGAGAAGAATGTTTTCCTCCTTCCCTGCATTGAAGGAGCTGTGTCCAGAGCAGATATCTGGTGATAGGCTGTGTGTTAGGTATATGGGGACAAAGGTAAGAAAAATCTCCGTGACTGTGAACCCAGAGAATGAAGATGACCGAGCAGTGTGTTTAATTTCAACAACTCTGAAGACAGACTATCTGGGTTTGAGCCTGAGCTTTCCCCCTTACTAATTGTGTGACCCTGAGTAAGTTGTTACCACATTTTGCCTCCATTTGCTCATTTTAAAGAATAGTGATAATGATACCTACTCACGGGATTGTTGTAGTGGTTAAACGAATTAGTAGGTGGAAAGTGCATCAAAAGTGTAATAGTAATTGGTCAATACACATTAGCAATTATTATGTCATTGTTCAAATTAGTGGGAAAATGGGGTCTGGCTGCTCTTAAGGTAACAAAAGATAAGACAAAACGCTCGATTTTTTTTCACCATATTCATATTCAGAGGTTGGTAGATCATCTAAGTTCTATAGCAATCAGTTTTCCTTTGGGCCAATTGGGAGATACAAAGGCCCAGAGCTGGCTCCATAATGTGCAAAGCTCCATGTAGAATAAAAAATGCGACCTTCCCAAAACTTATTAAGAATTTCAAGATGACAGGGCACCTGAACAGCTCAGTTAGTTAAGCGTCCGACTCTTGAGTTCAGTTCAGGTCATGATGTCACAGTTTGTGAATTTGAGCCCCATGTCGGGCTCTGTGCTGACAGTGCAGAGCCTGCCTGGGATTCTCTGTCTTGCTCTCTTCCCCTCCCCTGCTTTCACTCTCTCTCTCTCTCTCTCTCAAAATAAATAAATAAGCATTAAAAAAAAGAATTTCAAGATGAAAACTGTAAAACATTAAATGGAGTGTGGGGGCCCTTCTAAGCATGTGGCCCTGTGTGACCACACAGGTTACCTGCCTATGAGGCTGGCCCTGCAAAAGGCCACATGGTACATGGGCTCTGGGCCCAAAGAGCTTACCCTCTAACCCGCAGCTTCTGTGGGATCTTTTCCTTTTCATTCAATTCCTATTGTTTTACCCTTTCACGGTGTTGTGGTGATTGAATCCGTGGTTCAAAACACAAGCTTCTTGGAAATCATCTAAGAGCATTCAGACCCTCTGTCTCTATTTTCCCACATTCCCCACACTGTTCAATTTACTGCAGTTGGGCTCCTACCCCCTCAAATACCCATCCCACTCAACCACCACAATCATTTACTCTGAATGTTTTTTGGATGGAGTACCCAGCTACTTAATTTTCTCTTTACAGTACCTGTCATACTTAAACTGTATTTATCAGTCATGGCTTGACACTGATAACATTATCCTAAAACTCTCTCTGAGTTCAGAAATACCACTCCAGGGTTGTGTCTCTCTCTCTTTTTCCACTTCCTATAGATCTTCTGCCTGTTACTCAAAGTTTGATAATCCCTATGGATTTATTTGTGACCTTTGGTTCTGTTTTCATTCTTTCTCTGAACGTATTCTTTGATGATCACATTCATTATGATGGCTTTGACCACCATGAAATAACATCAACTCTCAAATAAATATATTTACCCCCTTCTCTGCTGATATAGACTTATATTTCTAATGAACACCTAGACAGTGCAGACCAGACATCGCTAAGAAACCACACTGCAACATATCTCAAACCAACTCATGTTTTTCTCATTTCTCTTTCTTCTACTGTCCACTTTTACTGGGGTGCAATTTATTAACCCCAGCTAGAAACTCTGGTGATCCTCAGCCACACTCTGCCTCCCCACCAAGTGTCCAATGTTTCCCCAAATTCAATTAACCTTATCATTTAAGTCTCTCTTGAATCTATCCCTTCCCTTCAATTTTCATTACTAGTTTTGTGCCCATTACCAAACTAATTTATCAGTCGCCATCAATACCATGCACTCGCCTTCTAAAAAGCGAAAGGTTGAAAAAAAAGATGGTGAGAAAGAAAAGTGCTTGGTGGAGAGCCAGAGGAAGAACACACAGGTCATCACTCACTATGCTGCTCTTCAGCAGGGGAAGGTCTGAACCTTAAAAAGTTTACTTCGCCAATTATGCCAGGGAGTTGCATCCCGAAGTTCACCGTGAAAAAGATACCCATACTGTTCTGTCTTCTCATTGGACTCCGTCTCCAGGTTTTCTAGATTCTAGTTATATTCATACATTAAAAGATGTTTCCTACAATGTAAATTTGTTCAAGGTACAGCCCTGCTTTGGGAGACCTATTGTCTAGTGGATAAAGTTAAAATTTCTTTGGAAAATCACAAAGATTTTTGTTTTTCTGTCTGATCTCAGTCTATCTGTGGTTGGTTTTAGCTTATGGTTTTCCTTAATCACATATTTTAGCTCAAACAACTCCAAACTGCTGATCTTTCCTTGATCATGTTGCCCTCTCTTATATCTCCATGGTCTTGCCCATGATGTTCCTCAGGTCAAGAAATGCCTTTCCCTACATTCTCTACCCAATAGATTTTGAGTTGACTTTCAAGATGCAGTTCATCTGAGACTTCTTCCAGGAAAACTTTTCTACTCTCTGTGTCCCAATAGTACTCACACATACTTCTATTGACTGGAATTATTTATTTGCCTTCTCAAAAATTAGCTGTGAACTCTTAGGAGTCAGGTAGTAAGCTATCTTTTTGTTCATATCCTCAGCACCCAGTACAGTCCCTGGCTCTGAGTAGAAACTGACACAATGCTTCATGAATGACTATCCCATGTATGAAGACAAAGGTTTACTAGAACCTTTGACTCAAATACATTAAAAGGGCTTATTTTGGTTTTCTCTCAGTTATAAATGATAGAAATACAACCAAAGAGGGAAAAAACAACAACCAACCTTCATAACAAACTTCCCATGATGCCTTGGGAAGTGGTCAAATAAA